>NC_056745.1:520280480-520500480 GCF_019279795.1 Protopterus annectens
TGGTGGTAGGTGAAGTTCAATGTAAACAACTACAAGGTAGTACACTTAGGCTGAAACAATCCTGATATGAAGTACTACTTGAGAAGAGTAGAACTGCTGGCAAGAAAGTAGGAATAGGATCTGGAGGTGTTGATCACACTAAGATTGAAACACCAGGAGCAGAGTGAGAGGGCAGTGGAAGTAGCAGCCAGCATACTCAGGTGTATCCTCAGGAAGATAGATTTCACAAGCAAAGAGGTAATCCTTCCCCTGTACAAGGCCTTCAACAGACAACACCTTGAGTAATGTGTGCAGTTGTGTTAGTCATATAAGGAAAAGGACATTAGGCTGCTGGAAGAAAGCAACTAGAAAGATCCATGGAATAGAGAGGAAGGAATATGATCAGAGGCTGGGGGGGACATGATACTGTTGCAAAAAATCATCTGTGGGAGACATGAAGAGGTTCATTCTTAGCATGGAGTACAATGCAGGAAGGGGGAGACACAAGCTGCATTTTCCTGTAAAGACTAACTACTCACTGGATTGCCAAAAGTACTTTTTCACAGACAGGACTGCTGAACCATGGAAAGGACAAAAGGAATGTGCCGTGAAGTGACAATCCACAGACACGTTGAAGGGGGCATAGAATAGGTGGAAAGGTAGGGATGGAAGGGAAGTAGATGGTTAAGATTCTTAGAAGGATAGGTTAGATATAGATGATTATGAGTGGGTCGCCGATCATAACCTGCTCGATAAATGGATATCAAGAAATTCATAAATCTTGGCATCTACGTTGAGAACACATAATTAAGAGTTATGATTGGAGACCCAACCATATTTCTTTGCAGTGCATGGAGCTTTATCTGCTTCATGTACTACTACTTGCATGGAAAAAAAGTGCTAAGTGTTTTGCTGACTTTCCGCTGTCAAGAAGACAATGTAACACAGTCCCTTATGTTTACACTTATATTGTCCTGCCTCTCAAACATCCAGATTTTTGCCTTATATGTTTGATGTGTTCCTCATAAAATTGTTTTCAGACAAATCACTAAAGATTGAAGTCACTAAATAATGACATTAATTTCAGTTTCAGACTTCATATCCATCAGAAACTGCTGACGACCACACATCCTGTAATTATAGCTACTTTCTAATTTTGTGAGAGAAAGTGAGGGACGCATTATCGGTAGAGACAGCAGACAGAAACAAATGTATTCTGCTGCTGCCTTTTGTGGAGTCAGTACTGGCAGGTTTAACTGCCTAGTGTATGATCCGACCTTAACAAGTTAAGCTGGGGGTTCATAACATTGGTTAAGATTATGTCTTGCGCTATAGTAACAACCGATTTGTCTTTTTCCGGATATCTTAGCATAATCACCATACTCTCTGCACTACAAGCTTATTATCTCCTTCAGCTATCAAGCAAATGAAATCTTATATTTTTTCTTTATGTTCCTTTATTTAACTTTGAATATTTCTTTTTTTGTTCTTTTCTGTTAGCAGGAAAAGGTATTTCTGTGATTGATAAATGTGAAGTGGAACTACTTGTAGATGGTAAGACGATGTAAAAGTCACATTGCTTGTGATACCATTATTGTTTGTCTTTTGAAGTTGTTCAGAGTCACTGTGAGAAAAGATACTATCCTGAGAAATATCTTCTTTTATGTCTTCAAACTGTAGTGCTATGAGGTTCTTGCCTACAATATCTGTTGAGAGTTATTCTAAGAATTCCTCAAAAGTGCTGTTTGCAGCAAGCTACCAGAATAATGTATCAATAATTCTACAGGTAGGTAAAAGTCAATTATAATTCTGTTTCTTAATTTTATTAACACTTTTGTGCCTTCTCCATCAAAATCATCTAGACCTTCTGATGTCACTTTTCTTCATCTGCAGGTAGCTAAGATTCCTGTAAGTATTCAGAAGAAAGAAAAACAAAATAAAAGTGTCACCATATAATAAAAACTGCTATAACTACAAGGAACGTGGATGGCATTATTAGATAGTATATCTTATAACTACAAGGCTAGTATTTCATGCAAAGTTGTACTACTTTAAAATAGAGTCATTCTAATTAATTACTAATAGTTATTTGCTATTATCTATACAGTGTAGGTAAACTAAGGCTGGTGATATTTACTTTTAGTATGGTATTTTGGGAAGTTATGAACATTGTTAAAAAAATTGTAAATTTGTTACTGATGCTATCATAGGTAGACGAAAAATACCTTGCTGTTCTTTTTAATAATGTTATTTCAGCTGTTCCACTGGAAATGTCAGTACTGAAGTTCATTATCCTTCATTACTGACTATGTGGTGTCATGTGCCATAAAATAATTAAAAGTACTACACAGGAAAAAGGTGATTGCTACAATATAATAACTTTAAACATCACATAGTGCTATATTGGCAGCATATTGTAAAGAAACTGGAGTTGGTCAGTAAGTAACCTTTCACCTAATATACTATAACTTTAACAACAAAATTAATTGCACAGTTTCAGGAAGTAGTACCTGCTATTTGCACCCTATAATTTTCTATGTATGTCCAAGAACTGAACATATGGAATATCTTATAACGCTCTGACATCAATAATTGTTCTACTTACTGTAACAGTAAACTTCTTGTTGAGTGAAGAGCAGTCATGATATTTGATGTTGGAACTGGAGATGGCAATAGACCTGTCGTATTATCCAAAATGTTCTGTGGGATAGGAATGAACAACGTCTTGTTATTTTGGTTTGTAGGGTAAACAAGGATACAGCAGATTTGAAAATAAAGTGTTTTATAAAGCAGAGCTTGTTTGTGATACTTTTTGCTATTGCTTTTATACATTCATTGTTATCTGTTGTTATGGCCATGACAGTTTTGAAGTTTTAATATCTACCATTCTTACATAGTATTTTTTAAGCATGCATTTTACTACAACTTGTCCACTCACTGAGTTTCTCAGCTGAACATTTAATCCTACTTATGCAGAGCATCTGTCGTAAAATAGTATTGCATTACTTTTCTAGTAGTGATTTTTTTAATTGATTTGTAGTATATGTGTTCTTAAATAGTAATATGGCTTGTTAAATTGAATCCATATAAGCTTAGGATCACAGTGGAATGTTTTTAATACTTTAAAGTTCTCAATATGTTTCAATGCCTAGATTTAAATCTTCATAGGTTCATAGGTGTTTACTAGGCTAATGACCACAAGGGCCTTTTTAAGCGTAGCCATGCATCCCAACTCTCTGACAAGTTCTAATACCCTTGCTAAGTGTAAGCAAGGACATGAAAGATGAACCATTTACAGGTTACCTGTGTCCATTAGAGACATAGGTGCCAAACCAGGGATGAATTTCCAGTTTCCCATCCAATTGTCCAAGTTGCACTTGAATTGGGTTAGGGAGGAATTCTGCTTCACATGGATGGGGAGCCTGTTCCATATACACAGTAGTCTCTGGGATACATATCTATCTCTCCAGGAGGTTTGATTTATATCACAGGCAAGGTTTAAGTCTTTAGAACAGGTAATTATGGTGCTGTTTGTTTTGTGGATATGCAGGAGGTCCATCAGAGTGGGGTCTGACAATGCACTGTATGCCAGGCATAGATCTCCCCTCAAAAGCCTCTAGGATACAGAATACAGGGATAGGGCCTTGAGGCAGTCTGCATAAGACAATTTACTTGCACCCTGTATTCTTTCAGTGAGGAACCTCTGTAAATGTTCCCATTGTTGGATATGTCTGGTTAGGTTCATAGATTGGTAGTAGGCTATCAGCCCTAGGGCCTATCCAAGCCTAGCCATAACAACTCCCTGGCTACTTCTTCCAAAGGGGGCATTGTACTCAATGATAGGTCTGATGAATGGCAAATACAGTGGAACTATGACTTCCTTGGACTTAGATGGCATACCTTTGTTTCTAAGTTGCGCAACATAGAATGATTTCCTCACCACTGTAGACACATGATAGTCAAAGGCTAAATTACTATCTATGTGTGTCCCTAAGTCCCTGACTACTGGGTCAACTTTAAGGGGTGTGTTGTCAATATGATAGTTACCAAGGATAGATGACTTCCCAAAGGATACTATTATGCATTTCTTGACATTTAGTTTTAGTCCATGGCTATGACACTGGTTGTTTGTCTGTGTCAGCCTCTCCTGGTGAACATTTGTGTTAGTGTGAGATTCAATGGCAGCTCCTAATTTGCAATTATCTGCAAATTTAGTCAGCCAGAGACCATTGACATTGGCCTTGACTTCCGAGAAGTAAATGCCAAAAAGGAGTGGTCCAAGGACTGATCCCTGAGGGACTCCACTTGTGACTGGCCTCTTTGTAGAGGTGGAATCCCCAATTCTAACTTCCTGGGTCCTGTCCGTGAGCCAGTTGGCTATCCATCTGGTGACATATGGGTTTGTACCTAACTTCTTGAGTTTGTCAACAATGCCTGAGTGGGGTATTGTGTCAAATGCGTTGGCCAGGTCAAGGTAGACAGTGTGAATGATTTTGCTCTCATACATTGCTTTGATGACCTTCACAAAGAAGTCCACTAGGTTGAGTAGGCATGATCTGCCCTTGATGAAACCAGACTGGGTTGGGTCCAGGGTCTAGAGGTTTACTATATTTCTGTTGATCATCTCCATGATAATTCTTTCTATGGCTTTACATATTAGACTAGTGAGACTTACGGGTCTGTAGTTTCCAGTGTCTATAGATGGCCCACCTTTGTGCAGAGAGACGACTGTTGCCCTTCTCCATTCATGAGGCACAAAACCTGTTTGGAGGCTAAATAGTAACTCCAGAGGCCCTGATAGGTCATGTTTCATGGTATTTAGGAGGCATCCTGGGGTATTGTCTGGGCCCATTGATACAGTGTCCTTGGTCTTAGAGAGAACATTAAGGACTTGTTCCCTATTGATAGTAGGGGAGTTATATTTGATGATATTTCCTGAAGGAAGGTTGAGGGGGAGAGAAGAGTAAAGTTGGAGCTAAATTTATATAGGTGCCTCCATTTACAATGAGCTCTGCACACAATTGTGTGTTGCCTTTGAGGTTGCGGACATAGCTAAAGAATGCTTTGTAGTTGTTGAGTAGTAATAACACCTGACAAAAATGAAACCAGATGACAGCTGTAGTTTTAATGCTCCACTTCTCTAGATTTTTTTTGTTACTTAGATATGGTCAAAAAAGAGATTTATAGTCAGTACCTGAAGTACTTAAATGTTGAAGAAAGCTGAAAGGTGTTGCCAGAAATAATTGCAGTTGGCCTTTTTTCACAGTTTTTTGTAACAGATTTACATTAACATTATCAAGTATTACAACTGGTTGAAGTCTAAAAATAATTTAATGGATGTAGAAATAATTCTGTGAATGTAAAAAGCTTTCCCCTGTTTTGTCAGAAATAATTGTGGAAGTGTACAGAGTAGATATGCATAAAGTTGCAAGTTTCTTTTGTGGGTTTCAGCAAAGCATATAATGTCAGAAGATATAATATAATATAATTAATATAATATATTATAATATAATACAATATAGTATAATATGATATAATATAGTATAATATCATGTATCAATGACCGATGACTGAGTATGATATATTAAAGATTTACCCACTATTGGTGTGGTTTAATCACAAGGGTGAATCCCAAATACTTAAACAAACGCAGCCCTTGGTAAATCTTCAATATATCCACACCCACAAGTCAGTTATTACTATCATGCAATGACATTATTTAAGAAAGAAATTACTTAATTTTCTTAAATAATGTCTTTATATAACAGTGTTGTGGTGTTCTACGTTGTTTCTGCATTCTTCCTCTTTGCTGATGTACTGTGTGTGTATGGGACTTATGTTCCCATGCTTGCACAGTAAATTAGTGCTTTGGAAAGCAAGCAATGGAGAAAGGAAGATCTCTGTTGCTTTTATTTATTTATTTATTTATTTTTGGTGGGGGGGGTGAAATCTGGATAGTTTAGAGGTACAAGAGAGAAAGGGCAAAATACAAGGAAAGTCAGGCACATTTCTTTAGTTTTGCATATTGTACCTGATTTTCCTTGTATTTTCTCTGCCCTCCTTGTGTACCTCTTGACTTTTTAACTTAAGAAAACTGCAAAGCTTTAAATAAGGGAGACAAAGGTCTCTGCTGTAAATGCTATTCTAGCAGCTTTCTAAATTTATAAGATCAACAGGATTTATACTATCTGCATTGAGTTACATAGCATATATTAATAGAAGAAAGTCCAGTTGGACTTCAGTGGCCAGAATGTTTTCTATTGCTATATGCTTGATTTTACAACAGCCATGTTGTTTGGGCTGACCAATCAGCATGCAAGTTTTTGCATACTATCATTGTACAATAAAATATAATTGTCAGCAAAGGCACAGTCATGGTATTTTGAAAACAATGTAATCTTTTGACAGAGAATGTTTATTAAATGCCTGTCTGGAGATAGTACAGATATGTTACAACTAAGAGACTTGATAGTCCATAATCTGTTAATTTTAAATTATACTAGTTTATATGCCAAAATTGTAGAAAAGTCAAAATTGTTTACCTACACAATTTTATTAAAGTAGCATGATATGTTATATAATAAATGTGCATAATTTTAATTAAATATGTGTGTGAGTGCTTGACCATGAGTATGATGACAAGATTAAGCATTAGAGGGTCTTAGACGGAATTGGTTTCATATACCAGAAGAGGCTTGTTAGCAAACAGAAAATTTACTTCTACTCTCAAGACTGGTACATAATTTGAAAGTGTTTGTGAAGGGGCGCCAGTTGATTTACTTAAGACAGGTTACACGAGCGTAAAAAGATTGATGTCCATTAGCTGAAACTACTTTCATTGAGAGTGAAGTTTATCTTTTTCTCTACTGTTACGCAACCTTGAATTTAGCATGTGTAAGTTTGCAGACTTATGAGGGATACCCCCCCACACACACACACACACATGGGAACGGTGCAGGAGACTTACCCTCCTACAAAAAATGTTCCTTGGATGCTTTCAGTAGGCAGTTTGGGAAAATATTTTAAAAATATTTTATATTCACCAAGCCTGCCTTTGGCAACTTGACATGAGTCCTTTGTGAAGTGTAGAGATGTTTATTTTTCTGTATTATGTTTCTTCATATGATATTTTTTTTATAAATTCAACCCACAGGAAATATGGTATATTGCTATATAACAGTATTACAGTCAACCTTCATGCACAGCTCCACTTGTAAGCCTATCTGTAATAGTCATGATAGTAGTCAAGTGTTTTGGTAGACTTGTTTCTAAGTGAAGCACTTTGTATAAGCCTTTAGATTTTATTAAGTGTCAAAAACATTTAAGCATTATTTCTTCCACTTGATGGTAAATGTTCTATAATACTATTTTGGCTGTTGGAGTATAGTAACATAATGTTATTTCAATACATTGTAAAGTCTGTTCATCCACAGTATTCATTCATTTTTAGCATGATATGTAGGACTGATATTTCATAGTTCCTTAGGGGTATTTCTCTACTAAAACTGAATGAAATGTCTTCAGTAGTATGATTTCCTTTGTGAAGACAATTTAAATAATTTACAAAAAATCAGATTTTTTTTTTTTATAACTGCTTGTAATTCGTATTAGTGAAAGTCTGAGCCCCATGGACAGTTTTCAAGTTTTTAAAAATGTATCCTTTAAATACTTTTTCATATCTGGAGTAATTTACCAAAGGCAATGAAAAAGTATCACCAAATAAGTAATTATTTCCTTTATTTTTGTGAAATCTTGAATTAATAAAAAGGAGCATTATTTTCTAATCCTAATGTAATGGCCATCAGGCTTTTCGCAAACCAGGTGATTCAAAGAATAACTATACTCTTCATTCATACTATACTGATGAGTCCAATAGAAAGCAAAATAAGTCATGTTTACAGATAGTGAAGTTTGGCATTACTGAGCTGAATGCAGTAATAAAGACCTGTAGAATTAAGGATTATTTTGCATTCATTAGTCAGTAAGGTGGAAAACCTGTATGTATTTAAGGATGTAATTTGCATATCTCCCATAAAGTCTACATATAGTACATATAGTAATCTATTTTGCCATCTTTATGTAGATATATATATGTATATATGTACATATCTATACACACACACACATATATGGTTATAGCTCAACATTTTCAAACCACATTTGATTGAAATGTTTTTGAGGGGATGAAAAACATTGAAAGTGCAAAATATTGAAAACATATTTGATTGATGGAATGCTCCTTTTTGTAATGTTTATAAGAAAGCGTGTGCAGGAAAATGAATGTTTGACTGAAAAGTTTATAGTGGTTGGTGTGTGTGTTTGACTGAAAAGTTTATAGTGGTTGGTGTGTGTGTGTGTGTGTGTGTGTGTGTGTGTGTGTGTGTGTGTGTGTGTGTGTGAGAGAGCACAAGTGTTTGTACGTAGGGGTTAGGGTTAGCTAAGATAGATTTACTGTTTTGCATGTCAAATGTGTGTTTTATGTCCTTTTTTTCTTGTGTAGTACACTGTGAAGGAAATACTTTAGCATATAGTAATGTGTAAGGTTAGTATTAGAGTCAGCACACATGTGTAAGGTGGTGTGGGGGTTAGGGTGTGTGTGTGTGTGTGTGTGTGTGTGTGTGTGTGTGTGTGTGTGTGTGTGTGTGTGTGTGTATAATATGTATTTATATACATATATATATATATATATATATATGTATATATACACACACATTCCAAAGACACTCTAAATTGGCCCTAGGTATGAGTGTGTGTGTGAGTGTGAGGTATAGATGCAATACCATGACAGGGCTAGCCATATGTTGGTGTAATCCTTGGCTCTAGATGAGGGTCTCTGTTGAAGTGACAGTCTGACCCTATGTGCAAAAATGGGAAAAGGGGTTGAGGATGGATGGATGGCTATATATATTTGTGTGTGCGTGTGTGAGTGCGTGTGTGTGTGCGTGTGTGTGTGTGTATATATATGTGTGTGTATATAAAGATATATATGTTATTATATATATGTATGTATATAAATATATATATATATACTTATATGTATATATATATATATATATATATATATATATATATATATATATATACGTTTACATATATATATATATATATATATATATATATATATATATATGTACAGATTAACAAACCTGACTGTACATAATTAACTCAGACATTCCGCATACAGGTAAAAGAATCTTTTTTATGATTCACTCTTAGGCATATCAAAACACATTTCAAGTAGGAACAGCAATTTCTTAAGGAATACTCTACCTTACTAAGTTGATGCCTTATTAACTTGCTGTCTGCTGCTGCACTGTGCAGGACTGTTATTCTACAGAGAACCTCATCCATATAAGGGCTACCAATGCACATAGTGCATCAGTGCAAAAGAGAAGAAAGTCGCCAGTCCAGCCGTGGCTGTAACCCTGATGGTCCTCCTGCATCTTCACAAAACACAAATGCTAAAGTTGTTTTTAGTCAAACACATGGATCAACCAATAAGTCTCAGACTGATTCAAAATTTAACAGTACACGTGCAGATAATTAAAAACTTTCCAAAGCAGTACAGAAAGCAGCATGAATGGTAACCTTTTGAGTAGGTGAGACTCTCAATGCAAAGTCCCAGATGGTGGAGACCATATGCCTGTTAATCTGGACTTACATATACCATAGCCAGCATTGTTGTTTGTAGGAATATACCCTTTTCTTCAAGGTATGGTGATTTCAGAGTTAGTATATTTAAGTTTAGGACTGCAGAGGAGAAAAGCAATGTTTGCTATTCATTGTACTGCTATGTTTTCAGTTTGTTTTTGACATTTCTGGACTCAGCATCACACCTCTTGACATATCAGTAGTAGGCCACATAACCACTGTTGTAATACACACGAGAAAGAAAACAGAGTCACAGCGTGTCAGTGGAGTTTGATCTACACAGCCATTAATTAAACCATTCAGCCCCTCTCATGGAAACCCTAACTTAGTCATGGCCGGATACACCTATTATGTTGAGAATGAGACAAACTGCAAAATGCAGTGGTGTTTTATTAGAAAGAATATACTTTTATGTGCAGGAACAGCCATGACATTCAGAAGCATAGAGGCTGAGGAACTCAGGAAGGGTTTGCCCTGCAGCACTTGTAATCTAAATGCAGCCTACACAGATATTACACAATGCTAGGAGAAATAGTGACAGGCCAAAATAAAGAAAGAAAGTGATTTTTGCCCTACATGTTAGCAGTGTAGAGGAATCCCATTCAAAAATATTTACATTGATAGTGAAATATTTTGCCTCAGAAGGTGGCATGCATGCCACAGTAATGTTTAAACCATAAAGAATGATAAAAAGATCTTGGA
This sequence comes from Protopterus annectens, assembly GCF_019279795.1. Taxonomy (NCBI): domain Eukaryota; kingdom Metazoa; phylum Chordata; order Ceratodontiformes; family Protopteridae; genus Protopterus; species Protopterus annectens. The sequence continues at coordinate 520,290,813 of NC_056745.1, forward strand.
AATTGTGATTTTTGGCTAATAAATGTCACTGTCAGTTACAGGTACATATGTTAGCAGGTATACACAACACACATTAACCTGGAAATGCCATCTGATGCCTTTAATGTACCTTTTGCTTTGTCATGTTGTCCAGGAAGCTACACCTGGCCTATGATCTGTGGTCTGATGAAATGGTAGCTGATGGGCTACACTTGGCTTATGATCTGTGGTCTGATGAACTGCTAGCTGATTGTTAGGGTATTTATTTATTATACATGTTCCATGTGTGTTTTCTAACTAATTTCCATTATAAAGAGCATGAAAGAGCACAACTAAACCTTACATAAGGGATTTACAAAATTAAAAAATGTGTGTGCTGTTTACATTCAGTTTTCGATTAGTTAAACACACTTATAGAATTAGTAACAGGTAGCTTTTGTGTATATATGGTGAAAAATATTTTTACGTTTTAAGCAATGCAGTTTTACTTTAAATACTGATTTTTAGGTGACATAATTAATGTTTTACTGATTGCATAATTGGACACATAGCCAATTAGGGTGCATATATAAGGTGTGTTTTAATGATTGTAACTTTGTCTGATGAAGTTGGGACACAGATCCCTTCGAAAGCGCTAACAATAAAAAGTTTTTTATTTATATGCTGGCTTGTGATTGAAGAGGTACCAACATTTTTATACGCTTGCTGTCTTGGTCATTAAGAGACATTGTTGTCAGTTTCATCTCCCACATTTCGCTATATATGGGGATTACAAATCATGCATGCCAAATTAAAAGATCCGTACATCCTTGCTTGAAGGAATTCATAAGCAGAAATGATGTGAACACAACAATTAGCAACTGTTCTAATATTACTACTTGAACAGGTTTTGTATTTAAAAGTCATGCCATCAAGATACAATTCCCTAATGAAAATGATGACCTGGTATAAGCACTCAGCACATACGGACAGTACCTGTACAGGAAAAGGAGTGTTTGATTGCATTTACTGGACTAGGTGTGTCAGACAATGATCCATGATGTAAATGCCATGGTGTCCAAAAACCTCAAATTACAACAGTATCCTTAGCATGCTATTGACATGGTATATCATACCATGGCCAAGTATTAATTGACAGCTGCTAAGAGGTCAGAAATGAAGGCTGGGGAGAGAGACCTATGAGCAGCAAGCTGTCAAAGCCGGAAGATATTTTTGGTGTCCATAGAGGAATGGACATGGGCATAGGCATTCCCATACATCTCATTATGTCATACACCAGGTTATTACCATATTCAGCATATTTATGTACAGCAACACAACAAATATGGACTGTAAGTAGACCACAGCATATGCAAGCAATGTTGTATGAACTTCAGGATGTTAACAGGAGCAGGACAAGATTGTGTATTAAATCTTGCATGTACACCCGTAGTATGTATGCCACAGTGCCACAGGGCCACAGTTATAACACAGGCCACATGCCATGGTGGTATCACAGGTAGTCATGCTCCTCCAGTGTGTCATAGTTTGTCCATTCACAGAGCAGACAACAGCTACAGTGACACTTGTGGAGGCTGGGGAAGTACAGCAAGTTAATGTTGGCACACATGCAAGGGTTGATGATAATAATGAGACATGGATACCCAAATCAAAATATGATAACACACTGGCAGTATTTGTCTCCATACTGGGTGGACATCTACCCACAGTACAGGGTAAAGGTCTGGCCTCTCCCACAGATGAAACAGAGGCTCTACCATCTAAATGCTCACTATCTCCAGTGGTGGTGGAGTCTTCAGTAGCTCAAATCCCCAGTGATGCTCCACCTGTGGCTGCAGTGACACATGAGTGCACTACATCTAATGTGGATATACCTACAATTGTGCAGCCTTGCAGGGGGGTTTGATTCCATCAGTCAGATGATGTGTCAAGAGATTATCCAGGCCCAATCAGCATGGAGCTAATCAATGTGCTGTGTGTCATTTGCAATTATATGGAGTCCAGGGAAAAGAACTGATTGGTTTTATGAGGTCTGTAACCTACTCCACCCTCATTCCTGTGTGGCGTATTTGTGGCTGTCTCTTGCAGAATGTGGCCATGAAATGACTAGCATAGCCTGATACTGGCACTGTAAGCATAATGCTTGTTCTGTGACATGCTGTACTGTCACCAGGCACTTGTCAGGGTCCCTAGGCCAAAGGTAGATGTTACCACTTCACATGTGTTGTAATGTGCTGCACTGGTATCACCACTTCACCTGTGCTATAATGGGCTGCACCAGTGTCACCACTTCACCTGTGCTATAATGTGCTGCACCAGTGTCACCACTTCACCTGTGTTGTTATGTGCTGCACCAGTGTCACCATTTCACTTGTGTTGTAAAGTGCTGTACTGGTGTCACCACTTCACATGTGTTAAAATGTGCTGCACTGGTGTCACCACTTCACCTATGCTGTAATGTGCTGCACTGGTGTCACCACTTCACCTGTGCTGTAATGTGCTGCACTGGTGTCACTACTTCACCTGTGCTGTAATTTGGTGCACTGGTGTCATCACTTCATCTGCGTTGTAATGTGCTGCACTGGTACTTCACCTGTGCTGTAATTTGCTGCACTGGTGTCACCACTTCACCTGTATTGTAATGTGCTACACTGGTGTCACCACTTCACCTGTGCTGTAATGTGTTGCACCGGTGGTTCTGTAGCTGCTGCCTGTTACTATCCCATCATCCTCTCGCCAGTGGCTTCAGCTGATGTTCCTTCACTGCTGTTCATATGCGTGAACATATGTGCGTGTGTGTGTGTGTGTGTGTGTGTGTGTGTGTGTGTGTGTGTGTGTGTGTGTGTGTGTGTACATGCACACATGCTCCAACTGTACACTAGTATCTGGGGGTCTGCCTATCCTGTCTCCTTACCAGTTTATTATAAAGCAACCAACTCTGCTGGGTCATACTGGAGTAGCACACAGACATGCTGCACTTTCACCATGTGTTTTACAGGATCCCTAGGCCACAGCTAGATGTTACCACTTCACCTGTGTTGTAATGTGCTGCACCGGTGTCACCACTTCACCTGTTCAATAATGTGCTGCACCAGTGTCACTACTTTACCTGTGTTGTGATGTGCTGCACTGGTGACACCACTTCACCTGTGTTTTGTGGCATGCTGGTGTCACCACTTCACCTGTGTTGTAAAGTGGTGCACTGGTATCACCACTTCACCTGTGTTAAAATGTGCTGCATCTGTGTCACCACTTCACCTGTGCTGTAATGTGCTTCACCAGTGTCACCACTTCACCTGTGTTGTAATGTGCTGCAATGGTATTACCACTTCATCTGTGCTGTAATGTGCTGCACCGGTGTCACCACTTCACCTGTGCTGTAATGTGCTGCACCAGTGTCACCACTTCACCTGTGTTGTAATGTGCTGCACCAGAGTCACCACTTTACCTGTGTTGAAATGTGCTGCACCAGTGTCACCACTTCACCTGTGCTGTAATGTGCTGCACCAGTGGTTGTGTAGCTGCTGCTTGTTACTATCCCATCATCCTCTCTCCAGAGGCTGCAGCTGATGTTCCTTCACTGCTGTTCATATGCGTGAACATATGTGTGTGTGCGTGTGTGTGTGTGTGTGTGTGTGTGTGTGTGTGTGTGTGTGTGTGTGTGTGTATATGCACACATGCTCCAACTGTACACTAGTATCCCGGGTCTGCCCATCCTGTCTCCTCACCGGTATATTATAAAGCAACCAGCTCTGCTAGGTCATACTGGAGTATCCCATTGATTCAGTATCATCAGGACACCTCCTGATTTGTCTAAAGCCCTTTCTGTTTGGATCTTTATACCTTTACTGCTTATCTTTCTTACCACACTGGATAAGCTTAAGGGATTTCTTGCTAAAGATGTCTGATATTTTTTCGGCATAATATTGACTTCTTTTTCAGCTAGAGCCTTTCCAATCCACAGTCTTGTTGATCTTTTCTTACTCATCTATTTATCCAACTTAATCTCCTGCTAGGAAATGGAGTTCCTTTGTCTTCTTGCTGTTTTCTCAGAATTTCTATTAGACCCTTCATCTTTACATTATTATGGCTGTTTAGTGCTTTTAGCCTTGACTATAGAAGTAACCTTGGCCCATCCTGATGTGCTGGTACCCCTTTCCACCTACCAAACCACCTCTTATTTTTAGCACATGAACTACTAACTCTGATTAAAAAAAATGATTCAGTAAATGCAAGGGGTTATCTGTAATTTGCTAGAAACCATGCTTGCATGCATGCATAGCTTCTCCTGTACTTCAGGATTATACAGGAGAAGCTATGCATGCATTTCATCTCTTTTATTATCCTGGAGTATTTGTTTTTACAGAATCTCAGCTTAAGCCTAAAATAAATTTTAGCCATTTTTAGTAATTAAAACTATTTAAAACACAACAGTAGTTAGTCTTCGGCTGGTAGACGTACTACTGCCTAGTTATACAGATCACATCTGGCCTGTAATCTTATTATGTCACCCTCAGTTAATGGCTCATGGCAAAGTTCAGCATTAAGGGAACTACAAAGATTACTCCTGTTTCCTATCTTATACCTCGTACTAATATTGCAGCCTCTGGAAATTAATGAATGAGCATTATCTTTGAGAATGTGTTCTTTCTAGAATACTTTAATGTCTCCTTTAACCCTGCAGGCAGGAAGTTCTTAACATTTTAGCTGACATGACTAAACTCATAGTATAGCTCACCGGGCCAAATTTTCTCAATGACGGCCACTCTTTTATTGACCCTGTGATCACTAATCATCCTTCTAAAATCCATAATATTAATTGTTGTCCTTCCACTGTGAGTGACCTTTGCACCATTCCTTTTCATCAACTTAAATCTGTAATTCTCACTGTGCCTTTTAGATCCTGGCATTCAAGTAATAGCCATGCCTTTAAAACAGAACTCCTTGATTGGGATTCCATATTTAAAACTCAGGTTTCAATACTCCAGTCTCACTATTTGCAGATACTTCCTGGAGTCTTCATATCTGACACCCCCCCCCCCCAAATCAGGAGTCTTCAAATATTATTCTGCCCTTCAACTATATAAGAAAAACTATCAAGAAAGTCTGATTGTCCAAAGAAATCTATCATCTCTCAAAGCATGGACATGTACTTTGTCCTGCCCACAAAAGACTACTCAGCACTGATTTGGAAAGCAGCCATATTACCTTAAATATCCAGCTAAAAACTGTTACAATGCACAATGCTCTACTCTACTGAAAGAGGTAAACTAAACTCTTCTCCAAACCCAAGAGCTTTTGGAAGAAAAGGAACTGACATGCAGGTCAGTCCTCTCACCAAGCCACTCTGGCTTCATTAAATGTGATTCTGTTCTGTTTCATGTGAATGTTAGTTATAAAATTCAAATCCCTTTCACAGGTTTTTTTTTCTAGCTCTTACCTTTTAATTAAAATATCTTCTTCATCCAAAACCTTTGGTGCTTAGGTCTACCTCTGACTTCAGACAGTTTCATTGCTTCCTAATTAACTAAGATACTTAGAAGAGCAGTTTTCTAGTTGGTTGCTGATCACCTAATGAATTAAGATTTGTTCACTAGATTGCTACATGCTATTATCTTGTACAGAAGCACTTTCAACAGCACTGTGGTCACTGTCAGAAGCTGCTGTCTCTGGACCAGATGGCAGTCTCCTAACTGATACACTTGAGTTGGTTAATCATAAAATTCTCCTAGATCATATGAAAGCTGTGGGGTTTAGTTCTGGTGTTCTTGGCGGTTTTTAAGTTATTTCGCTGACAGTTCATTTCAGTTTAAGACTGGTTTATTTCTTTGTCTGACTCCATTCGCTCTGGAGTGTTTTACAAATCCAGGCTTGGTTCCATTCTTTCACACCAGCTCTTCAGCTCGAACAAGATAATAAAAGAACCCAAATGTAGAATACGACAACAGCCAGTTGACCAAAAACGTATTATTTGCTGTACAGTCTCTAGCGCCTCAGCTCAACAAAGCCTTCAAGGAGTCAACGTTTTTGGTCAACTGGCTGTTGTCGTATTCTACATTTTGGTTCCATTCTTTCTTCAATATTTGATAACTCCACAGCATTGTACCCTCCTGCATTGAACCGTATACGTTATGTAGATGGCAGGTTCTCAGTCTCTCATCAAGTTATTGGAAAGCTGCTGCAAACCAATCTTGTCAACCTCATAAAATGGCTTGAAAGAAACAGCTAATTCTCAACTGAGACAAGACAAGATGATGCTGTCATACATAAAAAGGCTTAGACACGTTTCCACTAAATGGAATTTATTTATTTAGTTTTTTTTAATGAATAATAATTTATTTATTAAGGCATGGGGATTTTATCTGATCCTTCTCTTGGTACAGAACTTCTCTTTAGTCAAACAAAAGCTAAAATTGACAAAATGCTTTTCTGGTGTTGAGTATTCTATGGGTTCTATGGGTTCTTAACTTCTAAAGCTACATCTTCCATAAGAAAAAATATTCTGTCATCTCAGATATAGTCTGCCCTTGGTGGTCAAACTCAGTGCCTTTTCTAAAAATCTTCATGATCGAAAGGATCCTTCCAACAGACCTGCAGTTTTTTTTTGTTTTGTTTTTTACATAAAAATGTTTTATCCCACCCTTTTTGGAATCATCTGGCTTTATCCTCTATACCGTTCTACTCAGACTCCTAAGAATTTATTATGTTTTTCCACTGACACAAAAGCTGTATCCCTCCTGCTCTCTGATATTACAGTCTAATAATGCATCAGTTCTGTAAGACCATCACAACAGCCCTAAGTGAACTGGTCATTTTTCCCGAGGACAAAAAAGCAAGAATCCTTGAAGGATTCATTGCGCCCTTTGGTCAGGACTTCCTTTGACTGCAAGCAGTCTTCAACTTCTCAGTCTTCTCGCCCACAAGACAGAGCTAGCTGCAGGTGTTTAAACCATTTCCTGTTATGTAGTCTTTCCCCTGGCACTGGTGAGATGTTACTTGTACTTTACAGGAAGTTACTGTAAAGGCTGCATAGCCTGATTGTTTTGTGATTGCTGACCTAACAGCTTGAGTATCTTCGGTATATAGTGCTGTGAGTAGTAAAACAATATTATGATAATCTATGCACTTTATTTTCTCTGTCTATATGTAGATATATATATATATATATATAGAGAGAGAGAGAGAGAGAGAAAGCAACAAAGACAGGAAGAGTGAAATCATGTTACAATAATTCACATGCTTTATGGGTCTCTATCAGTTGATTGAGTTTTCAGAAACTCGAAATATATATGGCTGAGACCATATAACTAAGTTTTTGAAAACCTGAAGCTTTTGAATGAAAATCATAGTACAGTGCAGATTGGGAAATTTACCCTTTTTCGCATTGTAGTGCAATCTTGGAGTTGTTATATATATATATATATATATATATATATATATATATATATATATAAAATTTGCACAGGATGTGGGGGTGCAGCCCCTCATATGGGGGTGCAGGGGGCTTGCTCCCCCTGTAAAAACATAAAACAGATAGATTTTTGTGTTTTTTGTATTTTTTTTTTTTTGGATGTTTGAGTTTTCAAAAATTAGAATATGGTCTTGACCATCTAACACAGACCTATATTTATATATATATATATATATATATATATATATATATGTGTGTGTGTGTGTGTGTGTGTGTGTGTGTGTGTGTGTGTGTGTGTGTGTGTGTGTGCATGAAATTATAAAGATGTAAGGCAATACTACGGCACTGTGTAGTTATATGTTCCCAGTAAAACAATGACACCTTCTTCTGTGATAAAAGTAGTCTAATAAAGAATGAAGAACAAGCACAAACTAAACCAGAAATAAAGAAACCAAGTAAAGTAGCTGGATTGGACCCACTCACAAGTAAAAATAGAAAAATAGATGAAAGACTCCTCTGTTATAGTAAACGAAATCCACTTTATTCATGCCACAAAAACACATGAATTGTTCCCCAAGGATAAGGGCTTTCGTCTAGAAGATCTAGACTTCATCAGATAACTTATCACAAGTGGGAACTTCCTTAGGTACAAGTACAACAGGAAGTGACATAAGCAATAAAACAATTAGAGAAGCAAATTAATTTAAAGTAATACAAGCACAATGTTAGTAGTCTTGGCAGTGAATGCATTCAAGTGATAACCTGATTTCAAAAACACACACAGAAACACACAACCCCCTAATAAATACAAAATAAATGCAAAATAAAAATGTCATAAATATGTATATCATAAATATATGCATAAAAATATAAATATATATAAAAATATATATAAAAGTATTTAAAATGGAAATGTAAAAGGCTGTTTTATGCAATGGATACTACTAAGTTAAATACATAAATAAATACTGAAAAAAATACTGGCAAGGTAGATTTACCTCTCTAATGCTTTTAATTTCAGAATAGGGTTAATAGTAATGTGCTCATTAAGACCTGGCCAGTTTCCTGCATTTAAACGTAACTGCCAATATAATTCTCTTTTTTTCCAAAAATAATGACCAAGCCCCCCCCCCCCCTTATGTCAGTGCTAATACTATCTATAATAAAAAATTGAAACTTGTGATTAATGTTCTCCATTATATGCTTACTTAGGGCATTGGTCTTTTTTTATTTTTAATATCATACAGATGTTCATATATATGGTTTTTAAACTTCCATTCAGCCTTGCCAGTGTAATAACAAGAACAGACAATGCACATAGCACAATAAATAACGTTCTCCGAGCCACAGTTATATTTCTGGTTAATCCTAATCTCTACATTGTTGATGTAAAATGTGTTCCCCTCTTTTATGTATCTGCAGTAGTTACATCTACCACATTTATTCATAAAACCAGACCTGTGGTTGGAATAGATATTATTAGTCACAAATATATTTTTTCAAGTTCTTACCTCTTCTGTATACTATGGTGGGTTGTAATCCTATTAAAGGTATAATGTTCTTCTCATGTCTAAGGATGGGCCAATTTTTGCTAAAATGTCTCTTAGCATAAAACTATCTTGTGTAAAAATAGTGATAAAGGAAGTTTTAAAATCTCTACTTTCTTCGGTTGTAATATTGTCATGTTGATTGGTAGATGTAACATTTATAGTAACATCACCTGAAAGTAGAGGCAAATAAAAACCACGCTCCCTCTTGTTAACAACCTCAATCATAATGTCACTAATAAATTTAAAAGGGTACCCTCTTTTCACAAACATCTGTTTTAAATTATCACATTCATCCAGGAATTCCTCCATGCCAGACACCATACGTGCTGCCCGCATGAATTGGCCCTTTACAATTGCCTTCTTTTGTTTTATAAGGTGGGTACTGGAGAAATGCAATAAAGAATTTGAGTACGTACTTTTTCTAAAAATCTTTGATACAAACTTCTTGTTTAGATAAATTTTCATCAAGAAAACGTCTAAGAAAGAAATCATGTTGAGGTCACTGGTGTGAGCGAACTTTAAAAATTATGTGGTAGTTTTAATATAATCAATAAAATCATCAATAGGTCCATCCCATAGAACAAACATATCATCCAAAAACCTGGTATAGAACTTAATATGCTTAAAATAGCATGAGGAAAATAAAATGTTTTTCTCCCATTGCCTGACCACAATATTAGCATAGAGACCACCACATGCAGAGCCCATAGCCACTCCCTCTTGTGCAAATATATTTCTTTGTTAAACAGTATACAATTTTTTTAAGGACCATTTCCATTAATTGCATATAGACTAAAACATCAAAATGTGCAATGCCTTTTTCATGGAGGTACTCTGTAAACCAATCTAACCCCGTATCATGGGGTATGACTGAATAAAATCCTTAATGTCAACGGTTATAAAACTATAAGCATCCTTGAAAGGCATTTTGTCCATAGCTTCTAAAAAACTCCATGAGTCCTTGCAAATGTGTGTCTCATTAAAAACATGTTCCTTTAACTTGTTATCCAAATATTTTGCCAAGGGGTGGGTAATGGAGCCCTTAGAGTCTACTATGAGGCGCATGGGTGTTTGAACCAGGTTTTTGTGTAATTTTGGTAAACCAAACATTACAGACAGTTTGGGGTAAGGAATCGACAAATAATTAAGAACATCTATAGATATTGAACCCTCAATAAAAAGATTTTGGATTTCATTTCTTATATGGTTATATGCACCATTAAGTTCATTTACAGAAGATTTTGTATAAGCTTTTCCTTCTAGAATGAATAACATTTTCTTATTATACTCCCCGTAATTCATCAAAACTACACCTCCCCCCTTGTCTGGTTTCATGATTCTAGTGGTATGGAACATTTCTTTATTTCTTCAATAATCTTTTTTTCACTAAAATTAACATTCCCATTGGTAAATTTTGAATTACATATGTCCAATTCACAAATATTCGCAAATATTTTTCTTAAATAATGGCATAGTATAATGCCTGTTTACTGCCCTTCTGCAGATGTCTGGCGGACATCTCCGTTGCTTATTTTAAAACTGTTTCGCTATGTTAAACTCATTTAACATAGCGAAACACTAAAAAAAAGCAACGGAGATCTTGCTTTCTCCGTTGCTTTTTTTTAAAACACTGTCTCGCTATGTTAAATGGGTGATCTCCGTTGCTTATTTTAAAGCTGTCTCGCTATGTTAAACCCATTTAACATAGCGAGACAGTGTTTTAAAAAAACGAGTTATACTAATGGAAAAAGTCCGGCGACGGACCTTTTTCCATTAGTATAACTCGATTTACAACGGGCACGCTGGCCAATCAGCGTGCACGTTTTGGGGGGATCATGGTATAATATTTTATTTTATATGTGTTTACCAAGGTAGCCCACTGATTTTAGTGGGCCCTTTACAGGCACAGCTTTGGTAAAAATATGAAAATGCAAAGAGGAGGTAAAGTTATATTCAATGTAATGAAGAGATAACAGAGATATATATTTCTACAAACTTTAAAGATGTATACAAACTTTACACATGATATATTGAAAGGCAAGTTTACAAGCAACATGGCTACAAGAGCAAATTATGCATATATTGGCACTTTGGATTCTCTTTCAGTTCATTGTTTCAAACCATCTGAATTGTTTGTCTTTCGGCTTTTTCCTGGTAAGGGGTTGCCACAGCGGAACTCCAGTCCGCTAATGATTGGCAGTAGATTTTTTACGAAATGCCGAGGTGTCAGCTCAAAGCCCAACCTTCAACGCAGGCATGTCCATTTATGCACTCATATCTTTCGAACGCTACCCAACCGCGGGGGGGACATGCAGACTCCACACAGAAGGCACTCCCAAGCCAAGCTGAGAATCGAATGGGAGAACCTCTTGCTGTGAGGTAACAACACTACCACTGTACCACCGCGGATCTGAATTAAATAACTTAATTAAACTAGTAAGAGATTAGGGAATGGGTACTGGTATCATTGTTAAAGTGCTTGCCTCAAAGACACAAGGTACAGGATTCGAGTCTGACCTTTGGGAGGGAAATTAATTAGGCTTAAAATGGCCCAAAAGGGCAGCTAACCTAGTAATTAGTTATGAGCTTATGAGCCATGAGGGAAAGAAGAGAAAGGACAAAACAAAGATGTGGGGGGTGCAAATTATGGCTGTGTGTGTGTGTGTGTGTGTGTGTGTGTGTGTGTGTGTGTGTGTGTGTGTGTGTGTGTGTGTGTGTGTGTGTGTGTGTGTGTGTGTATCTCTGTCTGTAGCTATGCGGTGTATATGGTAAAGAATATGTTGCCAGACCACAGTGGTAGCTTATGTCCTGGAGTATTAGAAGTCGCCTACATGCTAGCAGATTTTGTATAAGATATTCGTTATTCAGCAGAGTGGGCAATTCCTAAACTAAGTGCTGGTTGAACCTAGCTTCTCTTTAAATAAGCAGATGCTGTAAAGACAAGCCACTGTCTTTTAAGAATCATACTAGTACATAGTAACTAAAGGACTAATAAACCAAGAAAGGCTCAAAAACACAAGAAAATGTTTCTGTTTGCACTAGGCACTTTTGGTATAGTGTCAAAGTTAAAGGAACTTGATCTGCAGTTCTGTGCACAACTTTTTTTATGTTGAAAACACAATTTGCTGCAGAATGCTAAGGAAATATGCATTGTAAACAATAACACAAAGTCACCATGCCATTAGGATTATTACACAAATCATTTGAAATAATAAATACTGTGGCAGTGTTTGTAGTGGGAGAGCTACAACGCGGTTTACAGGAAGTGGTGTGAACTCAGTTTACCTTGGTTAATTAAGCTAAAAATATATTAACTAGTCACTGAAATACAACTGGGCACATTAGATAATCACAGAAATTAGGTAGTATCATGAAATCTAAACCTGGATTGATGTTTTCATTTAGGAAAGAAAACCTGTTGAATGATCACACTATAAACTATGACACCCCTATACACATCCCTTCCTGCACTATTTTTCTTTTTGACAATTTAATGTTTATATTATACTGCAAGATACATTATCAGTACTTTCCTTTTTGGCACACTTCCTTCTCAGTTAACAAAAAGGGGGAACAAGGAAGTTGTGTCATGCACTGGAAATATTAGATGATTATAGTAGAGTGCTAAATCAGTTCTGTACCACATGATTATCAGTGTACAGCTTCTGATAATGATGTATGTATACTGTTTACATCTCAAAACCCGCGGTAGTGGTGCTGCGGTAGCGTTGTCGCCTCACAGCAAGACGTTGTCCCGTTCGATTCTCAGCTAGAGCGTCTTCTGTGTGGAGGCATGTGTGAATGGGCATGCCTTCGTTGAAGGTTGTGCGTCAGGGCTTGTAACTCGGCACATAAAAATCCACTACCAAACATTAGCGGACTGGAGTTCCGCTGTGGCGACCCCTAACCAGGATAAGCCGAAAGACACAACAACAACAACATACTATTTACATCTCAGCTCAGTGACTTGAAGCATGGCATTTAATTTAAATTTAGTAATGCTCAGCAGTTGCTTGCGCTAAAACCGGATGCATTGTATTTTGCATATTCCTGCACAATGGTGCTCTGTTGGTATACTCACATGGGTCCTATGTGAGAAATAAAATACATCTTCCTTTATGATTTGCAGTAAGAAAATGAATATAACTGCTGCTGTTTGATACATTGCAATAAATAACACTATGGCAAAAATGTGCTCAGATTCCAGTAGTATGACACCCCTGGTTTAGGACTCTGAACAGTGGTCAGTCAGTGACCCCATTCTGATTAGTCTTAAGCATCTATCATCTCCACCATTTTAGCCAGCTTAAATAAATGTTGCATGCTATTTACAATTTCTGCTCATCCCACAGTGCATGCCCATCCTACCTAAAGATTTGTACAATGCAATGACTTCTGTGTTTCTCTCTCTTTGTACGGTACTTTGTACAATGCAATGGCGTCTGCGTTTCTCTCTCTTTGTACGGTACTTTGTACAATGCAATGACTTCTGCGTTTCTCTCTCTTTGTACAATGCATTGACTTCTGCGTTTCTCTCTCTTTGTATAGTACTTTGTACAATGCCATGACTTCTGCATTTCTCTCTCTTTGTATGGTACTTTGTACAATGCAATGATTTCTGTGTTTCTCTCTCTATGTACGGTACTTTGTACAATGCAATGACTTCTGTGTTTCTCTCTCTTTGTACGGCACTTTGTACAATGCAATGACCTGCATTTCTATCTCTTTGGATGATACTTTGTACAATGCAATGACTTCTGCTTTTCTCTCTATATGTACGGTACTTTGTACAATGCAATGACTTCTGCATTTTTCTCTCTTTGTATGGTACTTTGTACAATGCAATGACTTCTGCGTTTCTCTCTATATGTATGGTACTTTGTACAATGCAATGACTTCTGCGTTTCTCTCTATATGTACGGTACTTTGTACAATGCAATGACTTCTGCGTTTCTCTCTCTCTATATGTACGGTACTTTGTACAATGCAATGACTTCTGCGTTTCTCTCTCTCTATATGTACGGTACTTTGTACAATGCAATGACTTCTGCATTTCTCTCTCTTTGGATGGTACTTTGTACAATGCAGTGACTTCTGCGTTTCTCTCTCTTTGGATGGTACTTTGGTCCTACTTGACATACTCTGCACATGCCATCTCTTGCATGAAATTTCACATTGTGTTCTTTAAGAATTTGCATTAGTGCTTCTTATATATTATTATCTATTACTTGCCAGACTTCTGACCCAGGAAAATCCCTCAAAGCAAAATGTTTGTTGCCATGACTTCATTCTTTCCTACTGAGATCCCTTATTCATCAGCTGACTGCAAGGTGCTGCAATTATTTTTCTGACACTATATATTTAATTAAATGTGAAGTCCTCCAATTGGCCTTGGATGTAGCAGTGACTTGGCTGAGAATCCTTATAGTTTTGTTGGTCTGACTTCTATTATATTTCCTACAGTGAGCTCATGAAGTTATTTTCAACTGTATATGGCCAGCCTCCTGCAGGATGAATCTTGAAAATACCAGGCTTATGATATCTTGCCTGGAATCTCCTAGGAATGGACATTTTCAAGATTATTGGGGCCTCTGTACAATTTACTGTTTTTTGTCTGATAACTGCCTGTTTTCCAGCTGCTTTAAAAGAGCCACTGATTACTTCCATCCTCAAGAAACATTCTCATATTCCAGGCAATATAACAAATTATTGCCAGTATCAAACTTTTACTTTTCAACAGGTTAAGAAAGTTGCTTGTGTTCAGGTGTATTCTTAACTTCCTTTCATATCTTCTCTGATTCTAAATAGCCTAGTTTTAGGTATTGGCGCATTACCCCGATACAACACTGTAACAACCTTAATTAGGGTTGTTAACATTTTGGTGTCAAATATCTCCTGCTCCTTCTTGATCTGTCAGCAGTATTCAGTAAGGTGGACCATAGAAGTATGCACAAATGGCAGAGCACCCATCATGGATTAACAGCCAATGTCATTAACTCTGTTTCTTACTGCTTAAGATATAGCTAGTCAGTAGTCTATTTGGATTTTTCTTCTTCCGGGGTCCCATTGAATTATAGGGGGTCTCAGGTTTGCTACTGGCTCTGCTGTCAAGCACTATATATACTTCCAGCAAGGAAGTGATATTTAAGAGAGATACAAATTATCATTGTATTACTGATGATATTATGCTTAGGAAAGATACACAATACAACTGTTGTGCTGATTTTATCATATTTAAGAGAGATACATGCACCATTGCTATGCTGATGATGTCATATTTAGGATTATTATGCTGATAATGCAATAGATATGAGAACCGCACAAGGACATTACTGTGCTGCTGGTGATGTCATATTCATGGAAGATACACAGTACAATTGCTATGCTGATAGTGTCATACTTAGGAGAGATACACACTATCATTGTTTTGCTAATGTTGACATATTTGGGAAGGATGCACAGTATCACGGTTAAGTTCATGATGCCATATTTAGGTGCGATACAAGGTACCATGACAATGCTGATTTCATATTTAGAAGGCATACACAGTACCACTGCTATGATAATAATGTCATACTTAAAAGAAATAAGCAGTACCATTAGAATGCTGATGGTATCAGGTTTCATATATTTCCAAAATCTTAAGTACATGTGTTGCAAGTATGTGTGTACTGGAACTTGCCATTCTGTGAGCTGTTGCTGACAAGCTGTTTTGATACAAGCTCAGACGTATTAAGAAGACAAAAGAGACAACATTAAGGAGTATGAAAAGATAGCAATCCAGAGGTGTTAAGATGGCAGGTCATCCAAATTAGAAATTCAGTTTTAAACTTCCTTCATTTTATTTGTGCATAACCAAATGGAAATACATTTCTGAATGCTGTCTTTTTGAAAAAAAAAAATCACTTAGTTCCCCGAAACAGCCATGAATAATGCACATTGCTGTAATACTGGCATGCTGTACCCCCAGAACCAATTTTAGAGCAGACTACACAGAATGAGTCACTCATGCAGAGATGTAAGATGAAGTCATATGCAAGTGCCTTTTAATCCTTTTGCACTGACACGTATGGCTGTATATCTACATACTGCTGATCCTGAAGCCCTGAATGCAACCCACATAACCTAAGTTTGATCAAAGGCACAGGTTTTTGAAGGAATGAGTTGGGGAAAAGGGGAGTGTTGTCAACTTACCCATTCTTAGGGGCAATAGTTCTGGTTTCCCACTTAGGTGAAACCTGGAAGGGAATCACTGGACCCAGCATTCAAGGAGCATGATCCTGCAGAGCATGTGTTGCCCTGGGACTAGAATTAGCATGTTGGTGGAAATATGCATGCAACACATGATTGGCAGGATGAGTGATGCTCTGATGAGTTGATTAGAAGTTCCATATGAGGACCATAGCCAAACCATAGTTTTCAGAGGGCTTCAGAGGAACTAATATGATTGAGACTAACAGGAATGTGTCAAAAAAGGATCAACAGGGTCTTTCTTACATCAACATTACCTGTGGTATTATTAGAAAGAATTGTCATTTGTTACTAAATTGCCCAGAGATTAGGAAAGTTACAGATAACAGGCCAAGATTTGCATTTAAGAACAATACGCCTCTTAGAAGAAGTCCATGTTATAAACAACAGTATGATTTTGGTCATCCTAGATCTGCACCTTTTCTTGTTGTAGATGTAAGACTTGTCAGTATATTCTCAGTTGTACTTCTTATGTATTCCCTAGGAATGGAATAAAAAATGAATTCTCCTTTTATGCTGATTGCATGAGTAGAAGTTTAACCTGCTTGGCTAGTTGTACAAGATGTACTGCCTACCATGTAGGTAAAACTAATAGAACATTTAAGGAGAAGATTCTGGAACATGTAGGGGGGCATTAGAAATTAGAGAAAATCTAGTGTATTAGCACATGTACAGACCTGTGGTGAGGACCACAAATTTAATTTTTTAATAGTGGAACTGTTAGTAGACAACAAAAGAGGTGGTGATGGTGAACAGTAAGACAGAAGAAAAGGAATTGAGATGGATTCTGTCATTACAGGCACATGCATACGCCGGCCTGTATGATAAAATATCACTTAGGCAAGTGTTGAAATCATGTCCATTAAAACATTAAACAGTAGTAAGAGATTTAGTTGAGTACAGACAGTTTATATTTGCCATGATTTCACACATATGTGCTATGTACTATTTTTATAGTTGTAATAGTTTTAAGGCAATTGATATGGTCTATTTAGTCCATTTATATATATATATATATATATATATATATATATATATATATATATATATATATTAATATTTGATGCAGAATTCCTACTTTTATATATTTTTTATTAATAGGGGCTACTTTTACTCTACTAAAGAATTTCTACTTTTAGTGCTCATGATACTGGGTGGGGTGCTGTATCTCTGCACAGTGCTCGCTGTGTATCTTGGGGTATCTCTATGATTGCTGGGGCACTCCTTTGTGCTGTATTCACCCTTGTTGTCTAGATGTGAAATGGTAGCAATGTATTTATTTATTTATTGAGAGTTTTTATGAAGTTTGATTAAATAACATATATTTCTGTTAAGACAAATGAAATGGAATATGTTGAGACATTGATAAATGGAATATGTTGAGACATTGATGAATGGAATACGTCGATGGAAATAATATCATGATCAAGAGCTTTTAGTGTATTTTTGGTGGCTGCATGTGAATGGAATGGGAGTTGCATTGCTTTGATGTGCCCTGGCTTGCACGGTGATGCCACGTGGATCTACAGGGTGTGGGCTTTGTGGGTGCAGTGCTCCACTTGTTACTGAGATGTTCAAAAATGTGTGTATAGTTGTTTTATTTAGCTAGAGTTTTAAATGATGCCAAACCAAGATAAATAGTTCTTTTGTGCAGGTGTTAAACCCTGCATCTTGTGTCTGTAGGGGCTGAAGCATTAACCATTGTGCCAATTTTCAATATGATCTTTTGACCTGATTGTAGTAAATTACATAGAAAGATGTATATTTAAATTGTCAACAGCTGTTTTGCTATTGGATCTATTGGATTTTGAAGAAAACACCAATTGTTTATTAGTTGTAAGCTAGTTTCTCCCTTAGACACATATTGTTACTGCATATTTATGACAACAGTGAATTTTATTGGTGTATGAATGATCTATATTTTTATTGGTTGTTAACCTGATTCTAAAACTGTCATAGTATATAAAAGATCCTGTTTTTGTATGGTATCTGATTGGATGTTCAGTCACTGTTTAGTAATATGAATTGGTCAATTATATTTTTAAATTTCTATATAAGAAAATAGTTTACTAGGCTCTGAAATGGTCTGAAGAAGTTTTTTTTGTTGCCTCGAAAGCACTAACCTTTTTATTTTTTTTCATCAATAAATTTATGTGTGGTGTTTAGCCATGATGGTCGGAGCCTGGAATTTTTTTCTCTCTGTTTGTGGGTGTATTCGACCTTTGCCTGATCTGCAACTCTTTGCCCAACACTTGAATTCTTACAAGGTTATTGCAGTCTGGGCTTAAATATCAGCACAACGAAAAATTCTTTCCATACTTAGATGTATTAAACACTTAACTTTGTTAAATAACAGATGACCTGCTAGACAAAATTAACTTCAAACTGTGAATGATGATACAATATGCTCACCCAATAACATAGTTACCACTCCATGAGAATGGTAACGTGCTTGTCAATACACTTAACTTCAACCTGCACCTATGATACAATCGCACACCCAGTAAAATATGTACCACTGCAAGACAATAATCTACTAGTCACCACCCATACATTCAGCCTGTGTCTGATGATACAATATGCAGAGCCATTAATATAGTTACCACTGCATGAGAATGCTAACATAATGGTCAGTACACTTAAAATCAACCTGCAGCTGATGGTCCAATATGCACACCCAGTAATATAGATACCACTGCAGAATCATAACATACTAGTCACTACACATGATCCTGTGCCTGATGATACAATATACATAACAAGTAATATAATTACCAAAGCATAAGACTGGTAATGTATCAGTCAATACACTTAACATCAACCTGTGCCTATGACTGAACATGCTCAAACAGTAATAGAGTTACCACTTAAGAATCATAACGTTCTAGTCATTGCACTTGGCATTAACCAGAGCCTGATGATACAATATGCACACCCAGTAATATAGTTATGACTGCATAAGAAAGGTAATGCACTGTTTACTAAACTTAGCTTCAACCTGTGCCTGGTGATATATTACGACCAACCAGTATATAGTTCCCGCCGCATGAGAATGGTAACGGCCTAGTCACTCCACTTAACTCAAACCCTCATCTGATGATAATAAGACTGGTAATGTACTACTCACCACGCTTAGCTTCAACTCCCCCGCTATCACTAGGGAATAGGTCCTTACTGCTCTTTCTAAGCCAATGCATCAATGGCCACAGACAGTATCCCAGGATGGCTTCTAAAGAGCATGAAACGTGATATATCAGGATGTCTGTAATTGCTATTTAACTGTAGCCTCCAAACAGGCTTCATGCCTCATGAATGGAAAACAGCAACAGTCATCCCTCTGCAGAAAAATGGAATAACTACATACCCTGGAAACTACAAACCCAAAGGTCTCACTAGTCTCATATGCAAAGCCATGGAAAGAATTATCATGGAAATGATTAATAATGACACAGGAAACCTCCAGACCCGGGATCCAACCCAATCTGGTTTCATCAGGTGCAGGACATGCATACTCAGCCCGATGGATTTCTTTGAGAAGGTCACCAAAGCAATGGATGACAGCAAAATGGTTCACACTGCCTACCTTGACCTGGTTAAGGCATTTGACACAATACCCCACTCAGGTATTGTTGACAAATGTAAAAGGTTAGGTATAAACCCTTATGTAACTCAGTGGATAACCAGCTGGCTTGCTAACAAGACCCAGGAAGGTAGAACTGGGGTGTCCACCTCTACAACGAGGGCATTCACAAACAGAGTCCCTCAGAGATTGGTCCTGCGACGTCTCCTTTTTGGCATTTACTTCTCTGAAGTCAAAACCATTGTCAATGGCCTCTGGTTGACTAAATTTGCAGATGATTGCAAATTAAGAGCTGTCATTGAATCACCCACTGACACAAATATTCTTCAGGAAGGGCTGTCACAGACAAACAAACTGGTGCCAGAGCCATGGACTAAAACTAAATGCCAAGAAATGCATAATAATATCCTTCGGGAAGTCATCCACCCCTGGTAACTATCATATTGACAACACACCCCTAAGAGATGACCCACTAGTCAGGGACTTGGGGATACACATAGACAGTAATCTAGTCTTTGACCAACATGTGCCTAGAGTAGTGAAGAAATCATTCTATACTTTCAACATATAAGGTATGGCATCTAGGTCCAAGGAAGTAATTGTTCCACTGTATTCAGCATTCATTAGACCTATGATTGAGTGCAATACCCCTCTTTGGTATGTATCTAACCAGGCATATTCAACAGTTAGAATGTACACAGAGGTTACTCACTAAATAAAATACAGGGCATAGTAACACATCTTATGCAGACCGCTTCAAGGCTCTATCCCTGCATTCTGTCCCCTATAAGCCATTGACAGTAAATCTGTGCTTGCCATACAAGACATTGTCCCACTCTGATGGACCTCCTGCACATCTGCAAAACAAACAGCTCCAGAACTACCTGTTCTAAAGACTTAAACCTTGCCTGTGATATAGATAGGACCTGCTGGAGAGACAGGCATATATCCCAGAGACTACCACTTCTCTGGAACAGGCTCCCCATCCATGTAAAGCAGAGTTCCTCCCTTATCTAATTCAAATGTAACTTGGACAATTGGATGGGAAACAGGAAATGCATCCCTGGTTTGGCACCTATGTCTCTAATGGACACAGCCATCCTGTATATGGTTCATCTTGCAAGCCCCTGCTTGTAACTATTTCACCTCCCAAGCCCCTGCTTACACTTATCAAGGGTACCAGAACTTGTCCGAGATTTGGGATGCATGCCTAGGCTTAATAAGGCCCTAGTGGTCATTATCCAATACCTATGAATCTATGAACCTGATGATACAATATGTACACCCAGTAATATAGTTACCATTGCATGAGAGTGGTAATGTACTAGTCAATACACTTAATGTCAACCTGCGACCGATGATGCAGCATGCTCACCCAGTAATATAGTTACCACTGTATGAAAACAGTAAAGTACTAGTGACTACACTTAACTTCAACCTGAGCCTGATGATAGAATATGCACACCCATATCAGACATGGGTGCCAGGCCTGGTGTAAATTTCCTCTTCCCCATCCACTGATCTAGGTTGTGCTTAAAGTAGGTAATAGAAGAACTCAGATTCACATGGATGGGAAGCCTGTTCCACTGGATGGGCAGTCTCAGGGACACATCTGTCTCTCTAGCATGTTCTGTAGTCACAGACAAAATTCAGGTCCCTAGACCTTGTATTTCTGGTACTCTTTTACTTACAAATATGTGGGAGATTCGTAAGGGTGGGGTTTGGGGGTGCCTTGTAAGCCAGGCAAAGATCACCCTTCAGAAATCTATAGGAGACTGAGTAGAGGGAAAGGGCTTTAAGGATCTCTGCATAACTCATACAAACACTGAACTCTCCTTGTTAACAAGGAGAAATTAATAGTAGGCACTAAACAGCCTATAATTGCAAAGTATCTTGCTAAGGAAACAGCTCCTATACTTTACAAAGAAAAAAAAAAGCCCCAAACCAAGCATGTCCAAGGGTCAGCTTCCGGTGATTTCTCCTGTCCACCTGGTGAATCTGGGCATACTGGGGTAATGCAGCAATTGCCTAATGTACACAGACAACCCTCTTCTCCTACCACCCAACACTACAACCTGTGAGAGATGCACTTACATAGCCAAAATGGAAGCAAAGCTCTCTCCACCCAAGATTGTGCTAAACAGTCAAGAGGAGAAGGTTAACACCCATGCTACATCTCAAGCAACACATAGCCCTTCTAAACCCGCACCACCAACACCCACATTTAGCAACACTAAATCCACATATGCAGAGGCCCTTAACTGTAACCTGCCCAAGCAACAAAGACCTCTGAAGCTGAAACGCAAACAAACACCAATCACAACCAATGTGTCACATAGTTCACAACACCAGTGTGCCACCCAGCAACAGCCCCTAAGGCAAGACAATGTACCTAACACTTTAGTCATAGGTGACTCTATAGTCCGGCACACTGATGTCCCTCTCACTAGGTTGAATAAGGAGAAAATTACAGTCAGCTGCCTGTCGGGTGCCAGGATCCGCCACATAACGCATGCACTCAAGTCACTCCACAACAAGTACAAATATGACTCTGTCATTGTCCATGTTGGAGTGAATGACTTGAGACGTACCTCCCTGAACTACATGAAAAGAGACATGGAAGAGCTCTCGGATCATGTGGCCCAGGCAGGTATGACCCTAGCCCTGAGTAGCATCCTGCCTTCGCCCAGAATGATACCACAATATAAGGATAAAATGATTGACTTCAACAATTGGCTAAGCTTATGGTGTCATTCAAAGGGGATCCAGTATCTGTCTGCCTGGGATGACATGATTGACAGACCACGATGCTTTGCCAGAGATGGTCTGCACCCGTCGCCCCTGGGATTCAGGTTACTGGCTAAGGCTCTTGCCACCCCTATAGTGCCTTTTTTAGGCAAACTTCAAAGGACAAAACCACCACCATAACAGGTACAAGCATGCAAAATCTGAAGGTAATGCTACTTAATGCTAGAAGTCTAAACCTCAAAATGCACTCTCTTGAGGCACTCCTAAAAAATGGAGAACATCGATATCTGTGCAGTAACTGAGACCTGGTTCAAGGCTCCAGTGAGCACCCCTGCAATACCAGGCTACAACTCTTACCACACCTTTCGGCCACCAAACCAGGACCGAAACACTAAAGGTGGAGGAGTGTCAATATTCACCAAGGATATTCACACCACCAGGCTAGTTGGCCAACACAATGTGTCTGAAATTCTCCAAGTGCAACTAACACTAGGTAAGACTGCAATCCAAATTGTAGCTTGCTACAGATCCCCCACCATACCCCAAGATTCTCACTACACCTTTCTAAACATACTGGAAAATATTAAGATAGAACCAAACACCCTAATACTGGGTGATTTTAACTACCCTGCCATTAACTGGGAAAACTACTCATGTCCCAACACCTTTGCTTAACGGTTCTTGGAATTCATAAATTCCAATGCCCTGGATCAACTAATCCATAGTCCCACCAGGGGCTCCAATATCCTAGACCTGGTCATTACCAACATGAGAAATCAATGCTCCATACCTATGGTCACCCCCTCATTAGTCAGGTCTGACCATAAGCTAATCACCCTTAACATCCACATCCCACCCCCCGCAGTAAAGAAACCACCATAAAAAACTTCTCCAGAGCCAACTTCATGCTACTCAAGTCAGAAGTGACAAACTTCATAACACCCATGCAGACGGGAACTGAAAATTCAACTGCTGAATCCTACACTAAGGCACTGTACGAGCACATCCACTCATGCATGAATCGTGCCATCCCAAATAGAACCAAAATGCTCTCATCCAAAAGGAAGCCAATCTGGTGGTCCCCTGCCATAAACAAACTTTACAACAAAAGGAAGAAACTTTTGCAGAAAAGAGGAAAATCCCAGGATGCAAAAAACTCCCTTACTAGCCTCAGTAAGAAACTGAGATGCCTCATAAAATCCTCCAAAGCTAGTTACGAAAATAAAATTGCCAAAGATTCCAAAGACAACCACAAAGCATTCTATAACTATGTCAAGAATCTAAATGGCAATGCTCAGATCTGCTCTGAGCTAAAACAGAATGGCATTAAATATACTGATCCAAAGGATATTGCCAATATCCTGGCAGATCGATTCAGTGCCAACTTCGCCCCTCTCACCCCCTAAATGGCCCATCTCAATAGCGGAAGATTGCCAAATTCCAGTAATAACGGCCACACAGGTACAAAATGCACTCTCTAAAGCCAAGAATACAGCATCCATGGGACCAGATGACATCCCGGGCTGTGTACTACATGAACTACAATATGAACTGGCACCTCACCTAAGTGTCATGTTTAATCATAGCCTCGCCTCAGGTTTCGTGCCCACTGAGTGGCGCAGAGCTACAGTTATCCCAATCCACAAGGGGGGATCCACCTTGGATCCCAGAAACTACCGTCCCATCAGTCTGACAAGCCTTATCTGCAAGGCCATGGAGCGTATTATCATGGAACTTATAAACAAAGACATTGGCAACCTTCAAACACTGGACCCCACCCAGTTTGGGTTTGTGAAGGGCCGATCTTGTCTCCTGAACCTGATTGACTTCTTTGAATCAGTCTCCAGAGCCATGGACAAGGGTAAGGTGGTCCACACAGCCTATCTAGACCTTGCCAAGGCCTTTGACACCACCCCCCACTCTGGAATCATAGATAAACTTACTAAGTTGGGCATTAATCCCTATGTCACCCAATGGGTTGCTAAATGGCTTACTGATAGAACCCACACTGTAAAAGTAGCCGACTCCAAATCCAGCTCCAGACAAGTGACAAGTGGAGTACCTCAGGGTTCAGTCCTGGGGCCGCTGTTGTTTGGCATCTACTTCTCTGAAGTACAGGTCAACACTAAGGGGCTCTGGCTAACAAAGTTTGCAGATGACTGCAAACTGGGAGCCATTATTGAATTCCCAAATGATGTGGATACTCTACAAAAGGGCCTTACAGAAACAGATGCTTGGTGCCAGAGCCATGGGCTCAAGCTCAATGCCAAGAAATGTATTGTTATCCCCTTTGGGAAAAAACATGTATCCATGAATTACCATATAGGTGGCAGTACACTAAACACAGAAAGTGTGATAAGAGACTTAGGGACACAGGTGGACAGTGGTCTCACCTTCGATAACAACATCGCCACAACAGTCAGGAAATCCTTCTATGTGGCACACCTCATCACGAAGGGCTTTTCATCCAGAAAAAGGAGGTCATTGTCCCACTGTACTCATCCCTCATTAGACCCATTATAGAATACAATGCCCCATTTGGTATGTACCTCTCAAGACATCTGCAACAACTGGAAAGGCCTCAGAAATACCTCACTAAAAGAATCACAGGCCTAAAGCAGATGCCCTACGCTGACCGCCTTAAAAAACTCCAGCTATACTCTGTCGCATATCGTCTACTCAGAGGTGATCTCTGCTTAACATACAAGGCCATGTCAAACCCAGAGCTGTTGGACATGCTACACTTAAAGAAATCCCAATCCCTCAGAGCTACACGCTCCAGGGATCTAAACCTTGTCATCACAATAAACAAAACATGCTGGAGGGATAGGTTCCTGACCCAGAGACTCCCTAGACTCTGGAATAGATTGCCCATACATGTCAAGCAGAGTGCCTCTTTGGACCTCTTCAAGAGGAACCTTGATGATTGGATGGGAGAAAGGAAATTCACCCCAGGGATCATGTCAGTCGCCCTGCTAGACAGGGGTCCAGGAAAGTAAATAATGTGGGAAGAAATAGCCAGGGAATTGTTATGGCTAGGCTTGTATAGGCCTTAGGGCTGATAGCCTAGTACCAACCTATGAACCTATGAACCTATGCAGGTTTGTTATGCCTTGTATTCCTTTTGTAAAGAACCTCTGAGGTCACTCTATTTGCTGCATATGCATGGTCAGGTACATACCAAAGGCAGCATTGTACTCCATGATTGGCTTGATAAGGATTGAGTACAGTGGGATAATGACCCCTTTGGACCTAGATACCATGCCCTTATTTATAAGTTGTGCAACATTAAAGGATTTCCTCACTGCTGTGGTGACATGGTGGTCAAAGGTAAGGCTACTGTCTATGTGCATACCCATATCCCTGACCATTGACTCTTGGAGACATATTATCAACATGGTAATTAGTTGAGACCGTTGACTTCCCAAAGAGTACAACTGTGCATTTCTTAGCATTTAGTTTAAGACCATGGCTTTGGCAGCATTTGTTAGTCAGTGATACACATTCTTAAAAAATGTTAGTGTCTGCAGGGGAGTCAATGATAACCCTAGCTTGCAATCATCTGCAAACTTAATCAACCAGAAACCTTCAGAATTTGTTTCCATTCCAGAAAAATAGATCCCAAAAAGGATTGGGCCCATTACCGAGCCCTGGAGGACTCTGCTAGTGACTGGCCTCTTGGTGGAGGTGGCCTCACCTATTTTGGCCTCCTAGGTCCTATCAAGTGAGCTAGTCGGCTATCCAGCAGGTGATAAAAGGGTTTACACCCAAATTAGTGAGCTTGTCTATAATGCCTTAGTGAAGTATTGCATCAAAAACCTTGGCCGCCAGGTTGAGGTAAGCTGCATATACAATTTTACCTTCATCCAGTGCTTTGGTTACCCTCTCAAAGACGTCCACGTGATTTAATATGCATGACCTTCCTTTAACAAATCCAAACTGTGATTAGTTCTGTATTTACAAGTTACCTATGTTCTCCTTTATCATGTCCATGATGATTCTTTCCATGGCCTTACATATGAGGCTGGTAAGACTTATGGGCATATAGTTACCCGGGGTCAGTGGTTGGACCTCCTTTATGCAGGGGAATGACTGTAGCCATCTTCCATTCCATGGGCACAAAGCCTGACTGAAAGGTCCAATTGAAAAGTGATTTAAATGGACCAGAAAGCTCATGTTCCATGCTATTTATTAAACATTCCAGGATGTTATTGGGCTCATCAATGCAGTGTTTTTGGCCTTGGAAAGTACATTTATGACCTGTTCCCAAGTAATGGTTGGGGGGGGTTTGTGGTATGTGGTATTTACTTTGGACTATTGGGGGAGACTGGGAGGAAATATTTGAGCTGAACCTGTAAGCCAAAAGGTTGGCAATTACCTCCAGTTCATTTTGAGTGATGCCATTTACAATAAGTTCTGCTCATTGTTGTGTATTTCCCCCTAAAGTTACTGACATAGCTATAGAAAGCTTTGTGGTTGTCCTTTGTCTGAGAAGATATTTTCGTAATTAACACTCTTAGCTGACTGTTTAGATTGGTTTATTAAATTTGGTTTTGGTTGATTAAATTGCTTTTAGCACGTATGACTTTGTTCCTCCTATGCTTGGCCAAGACTTTTTTTCTTTTGTTGTATAACTGATTGATAGTGTGATTCCACCATGGTGGCCTGTCTTTTGAGTTTCTTTTATTCTTAATACAAGTGGACTTAGCTTGCTCTATACAGCTATCAGTATGGCTGTACAGAGATTTTCTAAATATCTCAGCTTATGCTATGGTGTTTACTGGGTTTGGGGTGCTTGAAATTTAGCCATGGTGTCATTTAGTAGACAGAGGTTAACCTTGGAATAGTTCCTAAAGGTTTTTGGTTTCACTGTATCCCAGGATTTAAGTTTTATTTCAAGTAATACAGCCTTATGGTCAGATCTGATGAGCAAAGATATTACATTGGGTGAGGAACTTTGGCCCACCATGTTCATGATTACAAGATCAGGGATGTTAGTATTCCTGAGAGGAGAATGGACTAACTGTTCCAGGATGTTGGCATTAACAAAGTTTAGGAATCGCTGAGTCTCTGCATAAGAAGTGGTGTAGGATTCCCAATCTATAGAGTGGTAGTTGAGATCCCCCATGAATATTATATTGGGTTGAATGGTGAGGGAGTCTAATACATTGAGATAGGCAGTATGGGTTTCCTGGGATATGGAGGGGAACCTATAGGTTGCAAGGTTATGGTACGATACCCTGTTTATGGGAAGTTGCACATGTATGAGTTCCAACGGGTCATTCACTTTAAGTAGTCTGGATGTGAGGTTGTTTTTAATATAGACTAACACTTCTCCACCTTTAGTTCCTTCCTGTGCAATAGCTGGTCTAAGGGTGTGAAAGGCATTATAACCTTGCATTGTTGGGGTACTCTCTGTGACTTTAACCAGGTCTCCATTAATACACATGTCTACAATCTCCAGTGAGGGGAGGGCTTGTATGGAGTGGATTTTCTTGTTAAAACTTATAGTATTGCGCAGTGCCACCTTTAGATATTCCTTCATAGTTTCAGTTAAGCTGGTGGGTTTATGAGTCTGGCATTACTTAACAAAAGCACTATGGGGTGGAAAAGGTCTTTGCCAATATCCAAAAGCCTAGAGGGGCTACATGCAGACCATCCTTGGCAAAGCAATGTGGTCTGTCATTCATGTCCTCCCAGGCTGTCAAATATTGTACATCTTTTGAATGACACCAGAAGCTAAGCCAATTGTTAAAATCAATCATTTTCTATTGGTAACATGGCATCTTCCTTGGAGAAGGTCATATACTGCTCAGTGCTAGGCTCATACCTACCTGAGACACATAATCTGTGAGCTTGATCATGTCTTGCTTCATATTGTCAAGGGAGGTACGTCTCAGGTCATTAACACCAGCATGGACTATGACATAGTCATACTGGTACCTGTAGTTCAGTGACCTGAGTGCCTGTGTGACTTGATGGATCCTAGCCAAGGAAATGCAGCTAAATGTGATTCTCTCCTTACTCAGTCTGGTGAGGGAAACATCCGTGTGCTTCCCTTTTTAATTACTCCAAATATTTTGGGTTTCTAATACCATGACAGGAATGGACCCCATTCCTAAGTCAAAGTACTATTAAAGTTCATGAAACTAGTATTGTTTCAATCTTTGATGTCAGCCAGAAGTGCTCTTTGCAGCACCCACAATGTGCCCAGTAATGCCTCCTTCTGCAATTCATACAGAGTTACATGTATTGGTAACATATCTAAATACGATTGTAGATTATTTTTTATAAGACCCGTTGCTCCTACTACTATTGGAAATGTCTGGGTAACTTTCTTCCACATTGCCCTCATTTCTACCTGCAAATCCTGATATTTTATGACTCTGAGTCTCTGTATGCAAGACACTGTAGTCACTGGGTGTAGCGATTTCAGTGATCAATGCTACTTTTGTATTTTTTTTCATGGACCACAATATCTAGTTTTCTCACATTTATCTTTTGGACGGTTGGTAATGGGTGAGCCCATGTGATGTAGACTTCATCATTTTCTGTGATGCTTTGTGGCTCATGTTTCCAGTGTTTTTCAGCCACGTCAGTACCATAATGTCTGCACAATCCCCAGTGCAACAGTCTTGCCACATTATTATGCCTTTCAGTATACAGTCCTTCTGCCATTAGTATGTCACAACCAGCAACAAGGTGTGTGATTGTTTTCAGTTCTCTTTTACAGAACCTACATTTGTTTCTCCCACATGTTCAATGGACTTTGTAAAACAACGTGTACATAGTCCACTACCCTAGGCCGCCAATATTAACCTTTCATCTTTTGGTTTGAATTTGCCTTTTCCTTAACAATTCCTTATCCACATGAGGTTCTTCCAGGAGTTTTCTATGCTTGCAGCTATATTTACCACTTAGTAGGAGGATTGTTTTTCCGGTTGTTAACCAGGCTGGTGTCTGTTCAGGGTGCACATATTAATAGCTCTTACTCATGGCTAAATCTTCATGCAAAGATGTTAATACTTTTAACCAGAAGTTAGGTACTGCATCTGGGCCTGGGGTTTTCCAATTAGAGATTTTTCTTAACTTTGTTTCAGTCTCTCTGGCTGTTACTTCATCCCATTTCATATCCTGTACCTTTAAACTTCTTATTCTTTCTTTTACTTCTTCTATCCATTTAACATCTTTGTTATGTTCCACAGGATCTTCATAGATACTTCTCTAAAATTTGTCCATTTCTTCTTTTTTTGGTGGTCTTTTCCTTTTACCTTGTTTCCCAATTCTCTATAAAACTTTTTGGGTCATCAATAAATTGCTTATTTTGTATTTTTCCTTTATATTTATCTGTGTATCTTAAGTTTTTCTGCCTGTGCTGATATTTTTAGTTCATTATTTGCAATGGCATGATAAATCCTGATTCGTAATATCTGTAATACTGTGCACTGCTTTTATCTTTCTGAGTATTTTTGTTGATCTATTCTCTCCGCTATACTCTTCTAACAGTAACACGTCTTGTCATAATTGCTTTATAGTTTTCTCTATTTGATACTTCCATGATGGTATTCGATTTCTACCCTTCCTTTCCCTCACTACCCACTATTGTTCTGGTAGAATTTTATGTTATTAATTTAGCTGCACAGTAAAATATCCTGCTTACTTCTGTTATATCACATGGATCTCTATGGACAGTCCTAATTACTGTGTTCATTTGTTTTATCAAATATCTAAGTTTTGGGGATTTATTGACCTTCTGCAGTCTATTTCTTTCATTGATCTTAAGAAGTAGACTGCAGAAGCAGAAGGTGTACCTCAGTATAGATTCACCAATGACCAGGAAATTTGGCTGTGTGCTGGTTTGCCTTAAGGGCTCAGCAGTAGAGGCATTGGATACAGTATTATTATGTGCAGCTGTGAGTGATGTTTTAATGAAGTGTTTACGTGAAGGGATGAGTACCCTTTCTTTGACTGTACTGTGCAGAAGGTCTTAGTGTTTTAGAAGGTTACATATAAGTGCCTCAGCATTTGTAGTTTTATGTGTAGGGTCTTTACCCTGTGCGGTAGGCGTGGTGCAAGTGTCACTGACAACCTCTATAGGATTTGCTTTGGTTGTATGAGAGAGTTTTGCCTCCAGTGTTATAGCGTATTTATACCTCTTGCGTACTTTATCTGTTTTCCAGTTTTCTATGCTTTACCCTGAATTACTCGGATAAAAAGGCTGAATTTCTAGATGTTCAGGTTTTTTAGATAAGAATGGTGAAATGGGGACCGCACTATTCAGGAAAACATGTAGGAAGAATACACTGCTTAGTTACGACAGCACGCATCCGCGACATACATTCTCTAATACAGTAAAAGGACAAGCACTGAGAATATCCAGACTAGTCACTGATGATTCACAACTTCACAGGGAGTTAGAATTATCTGACAACTTTAAACAACGTGGCTATAATAAACAGTAAGTGACATTGTATGTGATGCCAAAAAGATGAGGAGAACACAAGGCAAAGCATGGTTTAGTAATAAAGGCACGGCACTGGAAAACGTGAGCAATGAAAACAGGGAGTTGAATGTTAGAGTGCCAATGAAATACAGCAGTGATATAAAAGGCATCTGCAATATTGGGAGAAATAACTGGAAAACTTTAGCCAACAATGATGACCTTAGGTTGATAGTGGGCAACTTTCCTAAGTTTTTGTACAAAAGGAACAAAAATCTTAAGCAAATTTTACAAAAAACAACTACCATCTTTAATACAAAGTTGCCCGCAAGTGAAAGGGTCAGGACTTATTGTTGCTAGCGATGCAAGGCTTGTAAAGAAATATCTAAAAACAACACTTTCATACACCTGATTACAGGGGTAAGATACCAACCTAAACTGTATGCTGATTGTTGCTCTTGCAATGTGATGTATCTTGCCAAATGTGGATCCTGTACTTCGTTTTATGTGAATAAAATGAACAGAAGATTAAAAGACCGCATACTGCAGCACCCAAGTGACATTAGACTTAGTAAAAATACCAGTGCTTTATATCAGCACAAGTTAAATAAACCTGAACATAACTTTACTTTCATGGTACTACAGTTATGTAAACCAGATAGAGGGGTGATATACACAATCGAACAGAAGTGGTAGAAGTTGATAAAACCCCCAGGATTGAATAGATATCTTCCTCTAAAACCCATTTTGAGAGAATGCAAGCTCAGGCACTGAAATGATTAACTTGCCAAATATGCAAGAGCTCTGAAAAAGAGGAAAGAGGTGTGGTACAGCTTTGAGTCCGTGATTGGTCAAGTGTTACTTAAAACGGTTAAACACACTTTGTTCTTTGATCTGATGAAGGAATTGTCCGAAAGCGCTTATCTTTTATGCTTTACAATTAAATTTATGGTTTTAGCTGTCTTGGTCCTTGTTGGTTTTTTGCTGCTTACGTTTGTGATTTGTCTGAACCGAGGTGGACTTTTATCCTGTGTTTGCTGGGTTTTTTCCACTTATACTTTTATCGCTTTTATTAAAAATAAGTGGGTTATCAGTGTAAATGAGGCAATTGTTACAGCCCCTCAGAATACCCATCTCACCCAGACTTGTCACAGAGAGAGTCGGGAAGTGCATATCCATGGCTACTGATCGACTAGGGAGGAGTGAGGGAAATCAAATATTGAATAGATCAATAACACAAGGAACCTGATGCACAATGTCAGCTATATGCCAACTAGATGCTCTAGTAGTTAAAAAAAATCTGCCTAGACAGTAATGTCAAAAGAATGTAGACCACAAACCTTCATAATGTAAAATAACTGCTTTGGAGCCCAAGTGCTTAAGTCAGAATAAAAAAACTTAGAATAACAGACACAATAAGCCTTCACCAGCAATTCTCAGCTCAGAAGGGTGTAAGCTGCTTCTCCTCTCACAAGAGTGTAGACCACAAACCTTTCTTATGAAAGATAACTAGTTTGAAGCCCAAGTGCTTAAATAAAAACTAAGAGGCTTAGAATAACAGTTACAATGTAATCAGTCTACTAAAATGCAATAATAAATGCAGCAGATTAATTGCTGCCAAACACTTCAAAAACATGCATCAAAAAGCATAAAGTAAGAAGAAGCACAAATACAGTAAAAGTAGTTGAATAAAGTGCATTTTTAAGTAAGTGGTAAGGTAGGAAACAGTAGATGACTCAAGTTTAAGAGACTAAGGGGAGGGCCTTCCCAGCTAATCTCTCAGTGCTCAGTAGAATGAGCTGATGAGATGAGACTGGGAGGAGTGCTAAAAATCAGATTTATGGTAAGGGCAGGCAGATCAAAAACCACCAGGTTTAAAAGTACAACAGCAGCAGGATGAGTGGGTGGATGGGAAAAGTCAAATGCAGATAGAGATCAGCAATAGCCAGGCAGAGAACAGCCAGTCAGCAAGCATTACAGCGAAATATCATAGCATCCTATAGTGCCTTTTTTAGGTGGTGTTCCAAAGACCAAATCACCACCGTAACAGCTACAAACAAATGCAACCTGTGGGTCATGCTGCTTAATGCTAGAAGTCTAAATCTCAAAATGCACTCACTCGAAGCACTCCTTAAAATGGAGAACATCGACATTTGTGCTGTAACAGCGATCTGGTTCAAAGCAGTAGAAAGCACCCCTGCAATACCAGGCTATAACTCATTCCACAACTTTCATCCCCAGAACTTGGACCAAAGCTCCAAAGGTGGTGGTGTTTCCATATT
The DNA here is from genome assembly GCF_019279795.1 of Protopterus annectens. Lineage (NCBI taxonomy): Eukaryota > Metazoa > Chordata > Ceratodontiformes > Protopteridae > Protopterus > Protopterus annectens. The sequence goes on from NC_056745.1 coordinate 520,324,054, forward strand.
CATAAAGAATGCCCACACTTCCAGACTGGTAGCTCAACATAACGCATGAGAGATACTTCAGGTGCAGCTAACATTGGGTAAGACAGCGATTCAGGTCATAGCCGCTATAGGTCCCCAACCATGACCCAAGACTCACACTCCACGTTCCTAAGTACCGTGGATAATATTAGGGTCCAACCTAACACTCTCATATGGAGTGACTTCAACTACCCCTCCATTAACTGAGAAAACTACTCATATACCAGTACACCTGCCCAACGTTTCCTGTAATTCATTAATTCCAATGTCCTAGACCAACTCGTTCTTACTCCCACTACAGGTAGCAACATTCTTGACCTGGTCATTACTAACGTGGGTGACCATTGCTTTATACCAATAGTCAACTTCTCCCTGGTTAGATCTGACCACAAACTAATCACCTTGGAAATCCACCCCCCCCCCGCAAAGGTAACCAGCATGAAAAGCTTCTCCAAAGCTAACTTTAGGCTCCTAAAAACAGAGGTGGCTAACTACATGGCACCCATGCAATTGCAGAACAGCTGCATGACCACCGAATCATACACTAATGCCCTGTATGAACACGTACACAAATGCATGGATCTCACCATACCCAATAGAACCAAGATGCTCTCCTCCAAAAAAAGGAAGCCAATCTGTTGATCCCCTGCCATAAACAAACTCTACAACAGAAGGAGGAAACTGATGCGAAATAAGGTGAAGTCCCAAGACTGGAAAAACTCCCTTATCAGCCTCAACAAAAAGTTGAGATCCCTCATCAAATCCTCTAAAGCTAGCTATGAAAACAGAATTGCAGCAGAGAGTAAAGACAACCACAAGGCATTATATAATTATGTAAAGAATCTCCATGGCAATACCCATATTTGCTCAGAGCTGTTGCACAATGGCACACCCTATACTGAGCCAACAGATATTGCCAATATACTGGCAGACAGATTCAGTGCCAACTTTACCCCCCCCCCCCAAGGACCAATCACAATACCAGTAGATTGCCAGGCACCCAGTATTACTGCTGCACAGGTTAAAACAGCACTGTCCAAGGCCAAGAATACAGCTTCTATGGGACCTGACAATATCCCTGGCTGTGTTCTACATGAAATACAGAGTGAACTGGCACCTCACCTGTGTGCCCTGTTCAATCACAGCCTGACCTCAGACTTTGTCCCTACTGAACGTCACACTGCTATAGTCATCCCTCTCCACAAATAAGAAGGGACTACAGACCCTGGGAACTATCGCCCCATTAGCCTGATGAGTTGATATGCAAAGCTATGGAACGCATCATCATGGACCTAATAAACAAGAATATAGGGAATCTCCAAACTCTGGATCCCACACAGTTGTGTTTTGTGAAGGGTAGATCATGCATGCTCCAACCTGGTCAACTTCTTTGAGTCAGTCACCGGAGCTGTGGATGAAGGCAAGGTGGTTCATACAGCCTCAATGCAAAATCAAAAAGCCAGCACACAGTGGTGTTGAATCTCAAATTCAAACTTTAATATAACATGTCATATACGGCAAAAAACATGTTATATTAAAGTTTGAATTTGAGATTCAACACCACTGTGTGCTGGCCTTTTGATTTTACATTGAACGGAGGTGTTTTGGGGCTGTGCACTTGCCATATTTGCAAGGGTGCACTCTGTTTGGTTCATACAGCCTACATTGATCTGGCCAAGGCCTTTGATACAATTCCCCACTCAAGAATCATAGAAAAACTCACTAAGCTAGGCATCAACCCCTATATCACTTGGTGGGTTGCAAACTGGCTCACAGATAGAACTCACAGTGTGAAAGTAGCTGACTCCATGTCAGACTGCCAACCAGTCATGAGTGGAGTCCCACAGGGTTCGGTCCTGGGTCCTCTCCTGTTTGGTATCTACTTCTCTGAAGTCCAGGCCAACACAAATGGACTCTGGTTGACAAAGTTCACAGATGATTGCAAGTTGGGAGCCATAATTAACTCCCAAAGAGATGCTGACATCCTACAGAAAGGCCTCACTGAGACCAATGACTGGTGTCAGAACCATGGCCTTAAGCTCAATGCCAAAAAATGCATCGTCATCCCCTTTGGGAAAAACCCGGTTCCCATGAATCACCACATCGATGGTAGTCCACTGAACACAGAAGCCGGCATAAGAGATCTGGGAACACAGGCTGAAAGCAACCTCTCTTTTGACATCCATATTGCCACTGTGGGAGAAAGTCCTTCTGTGTGGCACATCTCATTACTAAGGGTTTTGCATCCAAGAAGAAAGAGGTCATTGTTTCCCTCTACTCTTCCCTCATTAGGCCAATCATCGAGTACAATGCCCCATTTGGCATGTACCTCACTAGACCATGATGCTACAGATCCCCCACCATGCCCCAAGATTCTCACTAGACCTTTCTAAACATACTGGAAAATATTAAGATACAACCAAACACCTTAATACTGGACGATTTCAACTACCCTGCCATTAACTGGGAAAACTACTCGGGTACCAACTCCTTTTTCCAAAGATTCTTGGAATTTATAAATTCCAACGCCCTGGATCAACTAATCCATTCTCCCAACAGGGGCTCCAATATCCTAGACCTGGTTATTACCAACATGGGAGATAGATGCTCCACACCAGTGGTCACCCCCACATTGGTCAGGTCTGACCATAAGCAAATCACCCTTGACATCCACATTCCACCCCCACCCCCCAGTAAGGAAACCTCCTTAAAAAACTTCTCCAAAGTCAACTTCATGCTACTGAAGTCAGAAGTGACAAACTTCATGACACCCATTCACACGGGATCTAAAAGTTCGACTGCAGAATCCTACACTAAGGCACTGTATGAGCACATCCACTCATGCATGAATCATGCCATCCCAAATAGAACCAAGATGCTCTCCTCCAAAAAAAGGAAGCCAATCTGGTGGTCCCCTGCTATAAACAAACTATACAACAGAAGGAAGAAACTGTTGCAGAAAAGAGGAAAATCCCAGGATGCAAAAAATTCCCTCACCAGCCTCAGTAAGAAGCTGAGATCCCTCATAAAATCCTCAAAAGCTAGTTACGAAAATAAAATTGCCAAAGATTCCAAAGACAACCACAAGGCATTCTATAGTTATGTCAAGAATCTAAAAGGCAATGCTCAGATCTGCTCTGAGCTTCAACAGAATGGTATTAAATATACCGATCCCAAGGATATTGTCAATATCCTGGCAGATCGATTTAGTGCCAACTTCACCCCCCCTCACCCCCTAAAGGGCCCATCTCAATACCAAAAGATTGCCAAATTCTGGTAATCATGGCCACACAGGTAGAAACCGCACTCTCCAAAGCTAAGAATACAGCATCCATGGGACCAGATGACATCCCAGGCTGTGTACTACATGAACTACAAATTGAACTGGCACCTCACCTAAGTGTCATGTTTAATCATAGCCTCACTTCAGGCTTCGTGCCCACTGAGTGGCACACAGCTACAGTTATCCCACTCCACAAGAGGGAATCCACCTTGGATCCTGGGAACTACTGTCCCATCAGTCTGACGAGCCTGATCTGCAAGGGCATGGAATGCATTATCATGGAACTTATAAACAAAGACTCTGGCAACCTTCAAACACTGGACCCCACCCAGTTTGGGTTTGTGAAGGGCCGATTTTGTCTCCTGAACCTGATTGATTTCTTCGAATCAGTCTCCAGAGCTGTGGACGAGGGTAAGGCGGTCCACACAGCCTATCTGGACCTTGCCAAGGCCTTCGACACCATCCCCCACTCTGGAATCATAGATAAACTTACAAAGCTGGGCATAAATCCCTACGTCACTCGATGGGTTGCCAGCTGGCTTACTGACAGAACCTAGACTGTAAAAGTAGCAGACTCCAAATCCAGCTCCAGACAAGTGACAAGTGGAGTACCTCAAGGTTCAGTCCTGGGACCACTCTTGTTTGGCATCTACTTCTCTGAAGTATAGGCCAACACTAATGGACTCTGGCTAACAAAGTTCACAGATGACTGCAAACTGGGAGCCATTACTGAATCCCCAAATGATGTGGATATTCTACAAAAGGGCTTTACAGAAACAGATGCCTGGTGCCAGAGCCATGGGCTCAAGCTTAATGCCAAGAAATGTACAGTTATCCCCTTTGGAAAAAAACATGTACCCATGAATTACCACATAGGTGGCAGTACACTAAACATCGAAAGTGTGATGAGAGACTTAGGGACACAGATGGACAGTGGTATCATTTCCGATAACCACATCACCACAACAGTCAGGAAATCCTTCTATGTGGCACACCTCATCACTAAGGGCTTTTCATCCAGAAAAAAGGAGGTCATTGTCCCACTGTACTCATCCCTCATTAGACCCATTATAGAGTATAATGCTCTTTTTGGTATGTACCTCACAAGACATCTGCAACAGCTGGAAAGGCCACAGAAGTACCTCACTAAAAGAATCACAAGCCTAAAGCAGATGCCATATGCTAACCATCTAAAAAAACTCCAGCTATACACTGTGGCATATCGTCTACTAAGAGGTGATCTCTGCTTAACATACAAGGCCATGTCAAACCCTGAGCTGCTGGACATGCTCCACTTAAAGAAATCCCAATCCCTCAGAGCCACACGCTCCAGGGATCTAAATCTTGTCATCACAATGAACAAAACATGCTGGAGGGATAGGTTCCTGACCTAGAGACTCCCCATACTATGGAATAGACTGCCCATACATGTCAAGCAGAGTGCCTCCTTGGCCCTCTTCAAAAGGAACCTTGATGATTGTATGGGAGATAGGAAATTCACCCTGGGGATCATTTCAGTTGCCCTGCAAGACAGGGGTCCAGAGAACTAAATATTGTGGAAAGAAATATCCAGGGAATTGTTATGGCTAGGCTTGTAGTGGCCCTAGGGCCAATAGCCTAGTACCAACCTATGAACCTATGAACCTACAGACACCTGGAACAACAGGAGAGGCCACAAAAGTACCTCACAAAAAGGATCCTAAGTCTTAAACACTTGTCCTATATGGGGAGGCTCAAAAAACTCCAACTATTCTCTGTCTCATATCACCTACTTAGAGGTGATCTCTGCTTGACTTGCAAAGCCATGTCTGACCCAGCTCTATTAGAAATGCTACATCTAACAAAATCCCAATCCCTCCACACTACATGCTCCAAAGACCTCAACCTCATTACCACAATCAACAGAACAAGCTGGAAGGACAGTTTCATAACCCAGAGACTGCCCGTGCTATGGAATAGACTTCCCATACATGTCAAGCAGAGTGCCTCACTAGCCCTCTTCAAGAGAAATCTTGATGAGTAGATGGGAAATAGAAAATTCACCCCGGGGATCACTCCAGTGGCTCTACTCGACATAGGCACTGGGATCTAAGGTCGGGTGGCATGATGCCAGGGTAGTCCTATGGTCTAGGCTTGTAAAGGCTCCAGGGTCTTTAGCCTAGTACACAGCTATGAATCTAAAAAAGGACACCACTAATATTTGTAGTTAAATGGGAAATGCTATTTCTAAGCTCCTTCCATTAATTAGCTTGATGATATTAACAATCTGCAAAAAAAAATATATATATTTTCTAACAGACCCTAGCTAAAACCTCTTAAAACACTGAAAGGAATAAAATACTTAAAACAAAACAAAATGCAATATAAGATGAAGATAAAAAAAAAAATAGAAGTAATGAAAACAAATGAATAACTTCAATTCAAAATCAAATGCAGACAGATCAGAAATAGACAAGCAGAGAACAAGAAGTCAAACAAGCATTACCTACATAGTTACCACTGCATGAGAATGCTGATATACTGGCCCCTACACTTAACTTCAACCTTTGCCTGATGATACAATATGCACATCCAGTAATATAGTTAGCGATGCATGAGAATGCGGATGTACTAGTCAATAAATTTAACTTCCACGAACACCTAATGATACAATATGCACATCAAGTAATCTAGTTCCTGCTACATAAGGATAGTAATGTACTAGTCACTACACTTAACTTCAGCCTAAGCTTGATGACACAGTATGCTCACCCAGTAACATAGTTACCAGTGCATGAGAATAATAATGTACTAGTCACTACACTTAACTTTAACCTGTGCATGATGATAAAATATGCACAGCCAGTAATATAGTTACTACTGCATGAGAATGGTAACAAACTAATCACTACACTTAACTTTAAGCTGTGCATGATGATAAAATATGCACAGCCAGTAATATAGTTACTACTGCATGAGAATGGTAACAAACTAGTCACTACACTTAACTTTAAGCTGTGCATGATGATAAAATATGCACAGCCAGTAATATAGTTACTACTGCATGAGAATGGTAACAAACTAGTCACTACACTTAACTTTAACCTGTGCATGATGATAAAATATGCACAGCCAGTAATATAGTTACTACTGCATGAGAATGGTAACAAACTAGTTACTACACTTAACTTTAACTTGTACATGATGATAAAATATGCACAGCCAGTAATATAGTTACTACTGCATGAGAATGGTAACAAACTAGTCACTACACTTAACTTTAACCTGTACATGATGATAAAATATGCACAGCCAGTAATATAGTTACTACTGCATGAGAATGGTAACAAACTAGTCACTACACTTAACTTCAACCCACGCCTGATGTTACAATATGCACACAAAGTAATATAGATACCACTCCATGAGAATGGTAACGTGCTTGTCACTGCACTAAACTTCAACCTGCACCTATGATACAATATGCACACCCAGTAATATAGTTACCACTGTATGAGAGTGGTAATGTACTAGTCACTACGCATAACTTCAACCTGCACCTATGATATAATATGCACACCCAGTAGTATAGTTACCACTGTATGCGAATTGTGATGTACTAGTCACTACACATAACTTCAACCTGATCTTCATGATACAAATGCAGGAAAACAGTAATTTAGTAATCACTACAGTGACCAGATCTCTCATCTGTGAATCAAAATGTGATTATAATAGCATAGGTGCAGACAACATTATTCCTTCTTATGTGCATAACAGCATATTTATTGATGTTAAATTTAATGATGCTGTTTTCAGCCTAATGACATTAATTGTCTAAATAATTTTGGAGAATAAGCATAGTTTCACTGTGAGACCTTATCACTTCTGTTTTGCAACATTTGGCAAAATTGGAGCATCATACTTCATTAGACCCAGCTACAAGTGCAAAAAATACATTACGATTAAATTCATCCTATGCAGAAACTTGAAGAATCCCAATATGGTTAAGAATGGAAAATGTTCAGTTGTACTAGGTGCATCCTCTGTCTGAGCTATTTAGAAATCCATCTGAGAATGCATGTATCAGTGTCCAAATTCCTAAATCCATTTAAAATACCATAATGAGAGATTATATCAAAGGGATTCGATAGATAAAAATTGTGATGCCCACAGAGACATCTTCTTCAATGGCTTCTATAACTTTAGTGAAAAAATGAACCAGATAACCAGCTGTCAAATTCATGGCAAACATTGTCGTGAGTCATTAATGTTGTAGTAGCTTAATAAGAAAGAACAACTAATTCAGAATATTTGCCCAGACTTGATTTTAGACCACTGGATCACTGATATGTAGGAATGTCTGAAATTAATATATTTATTCATATTAAATAGAAAAGGACTAGATTCAGTGTGGTATATAATCGTTTTAGACATATAAGCAAGCTAAAGTCTGGTCATATAAAGACATTAATCTTAATACTGTTAAAGTAAGACTTTAATTTTGTGGTAACTAGGGTACTGAAATGATAGCTAATGTTCGTATAAACTGCCATAGTCATATGACAAGTAAACCGGCCATTAAAATATTATGATCACTTGCTCATGGTCTCTAATAAATTTGTCATCCACCTTGAGCGAGAATTAATTGGTCATTTCTTTCCCATAGCTTACAGATTGTATTGACGTTCTAAGCTTTTGATTTTCCTGTGGAATGTGTAGCTATTCTACCAAAATGGTAGAAAAAAGTTGATTGTTACTTTCTTCTCAAACACTGGAATAAATGTATCTCTAAAACAGTTTTTGTTTTGCAGAACGTTGATGTAGATAAGGCAGCAGAGCTGGAACCAAGCTGATATACCCAATTTCATGAACTTTGAATCTCAGTAATTTTACCATAACCCCAATTGATAATAGATCCTAGCAGGGCAATGCAGACTTGATACATAATAGGTACCTCAAAAGAATGCCTAATACATTCATCGTCCAGTGTAAAAGTTTTATAACTTGATGTTTAAGTGAGGGCTACACATAAATGTTGTATCTAAAATGCTACTGCCTCTACTTAGTTCTTGAAATGACCTGATTGCAGTCCATTGTTAAGACTAAATTTATAAAGAGACTTCTGGTGACTTACTACAGGTTAAATGATTCCAGTCTGTAAATGGAAGGTTCATGTCTCCCATAAGTAACAAATTGTTTCTTTGTAAAAAAAAAAAAAAAAAAAAGTTTTTGATGAGTCACCTCCACTGTTACAACAGAGTTGTGAAACTCGATAAGATGTTATGATGCTTGTAAATAATGCCCGTTATTAAAGTTTCAGTCTTCTGGTTATTAAAGGTAAAGGAAGATTGCAGGAATTATTTTAATTTTACAGAAACATTTCCAAATATTGTGTGGAATCTAAAATTGTGGTAATCTATGCAGCCTGAAAAAAATGCATTAATAAAAAGTGCAACAACGAATGTCAACTGAAATTTAACAACACTTGTATCAGGAGTGAAAGACTAAAACAAATGCAAGAAAATGCCATACAATAAAGCCTTCTTCAGATGTGAGCATATTAAATGCAGCTGAATAAAATTACATTTTACATTTTCAGCAGTAAAATTAGTTAGTAAATAACAACATGTTAAAAGGAATGATACTGTTATATCCCTGCATTAGTCATAATTGAAATGAAAAAAAAATATGGAAAGAATATGAAGCATGGATGCATATTAACAGAGGCTAACTACTAATATTAAAAATATAAAAATAATAAATGAGAAAAGGACAAACATAAACTGAATGGACTCTAAAATATTCAAACAATGGTTAGAATAAGCCAGAGTACAATATCTGTTCATCTTTCCCCATCTGACAATGTTTTACATTTTTTCCTATCCAGTAAGTAAGGTTTTAAACTGAAGGTATTGTAAATTACACATTACACCCAGGGCTGACAGTCTAATCTGCCATTTAGCCTCTAATGTAAGAAGTAAAATACTGTTGTTGTACCCCTACAATATGTGATTGCCTAAAACTGAAAAAAGTAAAATTACATTGATGTGCTATCTCTTTTTCACAAACAGCTAAGGTAACTATTATATCTCATTGTACAATATCGCTAACTGCCATCTCATTTACTATATTTTTTATTAGTTTAGCCTGTCTTTATCATGATTTTTATAAATTGACTTATACTAACAAGAACAAAGAGCTACCCTGCAATGACTGATTTATCTGTCGTTGCTGTTTTATATATGTGTTATGCCTACAGAGTGTATTTCAAAGTTCAGACGACATTGCTCCCTATCATTTTGATTGCTGGTAGAACTTAGCTGTGGGCTCGTCTGTGAATTTGGTCCGTAGTATTTTTCAAATGTATATTGCCTATATTGATAGTAGCTAGTTTGCTCTTGGGCGTTGAGTTCTCTCTGCATTTTTATTTGTACTGTGCTTATGATAACTGCCTTACTACCATTACTAGGACACAGGGATTGTTTCTGTATTACAGCTACTAACTTCTCCCACCTTTTTCTCTCGTCTCCAGTTACATTCCCCTGCATTTTCCCCTTGGGACCTCGCCTGGGTGGACTCAAACACCTAACCAAAGTCACCTACTACATCCATTTTATACACAAGCAGTATATTGATCTGCTGCCTCGACCCCCTTTTGGAAAGTTGGACCAGGTGTCTCCTACAGGAATTTTGAAGAAGTATGTGTATCTGCTGCTAAATTAAGCTTCAGTATTCTGTAATTCCTGCTTGTAGTCTGTGAAAGCTACCTCCCTGCCAGGGCATCCAGCAGCCTAAACCCCTCTTAACTTTCCCTCTCCATTCTCACTTGCTTCTAACTCCCTGCGATTCTCTAGATCTTCCTTACTTCAACCCTATTTTAGTCCATAGACTCCCCTAGTTGGCCAGTGGATTCAGCATTTGGCCACTAGAAGGCATCCCACCCCTCTCTTATTTGCCTTTTGCTTACTTACTCTTTGCTTACTCAGTTTTTATTCCCACTTCTCTCTCTCTCTCTCTCTCCTATACCTTATTACCCTTCTCTACCTACTATATACATATATACATATCTCTACCTACTATATACATATATACATATTACATCCAGAAGCCCTACTTACCCTGCTTCACCTTACTCTTCTGTAATCCTTGCTCCACTGATTGGCTCTCATCTTCTTCTGTTTCTTCCCCGCTCCGTTCGCCCTTCGGGCTCACTCCGCTCCCCTACCCTGCCCCCAAATCCCACCCGCCCCCAGTACCTCTACCTATATCCCTCCAGTTTCCACACCCACTTCCTCCCTACACCAATCAGCTCTCTACACCTTCAACTGCCTATTATCCAATTTGTAACCACTCCCTCAGCTAGTACATACATTCTTCTCATTCCAAACTCTCCTCCACTCAACAACCTCTCCCTCCAGTTTCACACTTACTACTCCCCATCCTACCCATCCTTACAAAGCTTTTTCTCCATCCCCCTGCACAATTATCTTACCACATATATAAGACATCTATAACACTTAACACAAAGCAGCCTTATCAACATGCCTCTAAATCCTTCATCCATTTGTATCCTTCTTTTACTATCTCTTAAACTATCATACCTTTACTACCTCACCCAACCCCATACTTCATACCATACACAATGTTTTCATATAACTAACCATTTGAACTCCCCTCTCTCACACTCGCACTCTCCTATCTCTCCTCATCTTTACACAATAACACAGCTCCTCACCTTCTCATTCAAAGTTTTCTCTTCTCAGAATAACTCTCTCCCCATACCAACCAAACACCCCTTAATCATTACAACTGACCCAAATCATTGTTTTACTCTACTCAATCATCTTTTGAACCCAATCTTTCACCTCATTTCCAGTCTTTTATCTGGTGATATACATCCCAACCCGGCCCCTCCTCCTTCTCCTCCTCACACAAGCCCATATACTTTACCTCTCTAAACTCCCAAAGCATAATGAATAAAGTCCCAACCCTCCATGCATGGCTTATGCATAATAAACCTGACATACTATCTATTTCAGAAACATGGTTAAAGCCCTCTATAAAAGATTCTGAAATTACTCCACCTAGCTACTCTATCATTAGAAAAGACAGGACCCAAAGGAAAGGTGGCGGTGTAGCCCTCCTATACTCCTCTTCCTTGCTAGTTACCCCCTACAACAAACCCACTCCTACATTTGACAACGCAGAAGTACTCCTCACTCTCCTACAAGTTAATAAACACAAACACATATGCCTTGCATCTATCTACATTCCCCCAGGGGACAATATTCCCACACTTGAAAATATTCTCTCTTGGCTCTCTGACAATATTAGCAATGAAACCATACTCTTAGGAGATGTAAATATTAACTGGGCCTCCATCCAGTCCCTAACAAATCCTCTTAACATCAACCTATATAACTTTTCCCAACTAATCAATACCATAACACATCCATCAAAAGACCCCTCCTGTGGCACCATCCTTGACTGGATTCTAGTATCACATCCCCACTATTTTTCCGATTGCGGTACTCTTCCTGACCCTCTTAGTGATCATCTGCCTACTTTTACTCATCGGCTCCCCTGTATCTCATACCGTTCCCACAACTACATTACTACTCGTAACGACAAAAGCTTCAACCCATCAATCTTTGTAGATTCCTTGAAAGCAATTAATTGGAACAATCTAAAGACACTTCCATTAGAAGAAGCAGTTGCCCACTTTAACTCCACTTTCTTAAGAATACTTGATTCCCATGCCCCTCTAAGAACAAAAAGAATCAAAACAAATTCAGCCCCCTGGCTAACCAAAACCACACTATCAACTATGCGCCTTAGAGACAAAGCCTGGGGACTCTATCTGAGAACTAAGACCCCAGAACATCATATTGCATTTAAAACCCTTGAATAAAGTTAAGAAGCTAATAACCTCAGATAGACAAAAATACTTCTTCACACTCCAAAACAATAATAAAACCAACCCTCAAAGATTTTGGAAGGAATATCCACCCTCCCTAACACCAGCAAACCTGACACACCAACACCAGATCCAAACAGTCCTGACTTAGATTTAGCCACGCAGTTTAACTTCTTTTTCATCGACTCCATTAGCAAACTTACCTCCTCCTTCACATACCCCACCTCACTATCTAATACACCCCCTCCCTCTCCAACCCACAACCCTATCCCTAATTCCACCTCACACTGCCTATCTTCCACCTTATCCACTACTCCAACTGCTTCATCATTCTCACCCCTCAAACTCTCTCTCTCCACATTCCTCTCTATTCTCACTAAAACCTACACCCACTTCCACTATAAAGAAACTTCTTCAGAAACTGAAGCCTTGCACTAATGCCCCTGATACCATCCCCTCCTACTACCTAAGCATAGCTGCAGATGCTATTGCTTATCCCATCAGCATTCTAATCAATCGCTCTATTCATGAATGCACTGTGCCCCAACTGTGGAAGCAAGCATTCATCATCCCTCTACACAAAGGAGGCAACAATTGTAGCATCAACAACTTTCGTCCTATTGCTATCCTGTCCCCTATTTCTAAACTTCTGGAAAAGTGTGTCCACCTTCAACTCTTGCCACATCTCTTAGACAACAACCTTATAACTCCTACACAGCATGGATTCAGGCCAAACCACAGCACTATGACAGCCCTCTTATCCTTCCTTGAGACTGTTAACACAGCACGCGATTCCGGCCACATTGTCTCTACCCTACTACTTGACCTCTCCAAGGCCTTGACACTATCTCACACAATCTGCTCTTAAACAAACTGTCAAAACTTAACCTCTCTCCTTCTTCCATAAATTGGTTCTCTAGCTATCTATCAAATAGAAACCAAGCTGTAAAATGGAAAAGGCCACTTCCCCTTTCCTTAGTACCCCACTGGAGTTCCTCAAGGATCTATTCTTGGTCCCCTCCTCTTTAATATATTTATAAACGATTTCCACAAATCAATTCCTTTTGCAAACATCATCCAATATGCAGATGATTCTACCATTATCTGCTCTGCCACCTCCTCCTCTCAGCTCCAAACACTTACCCAGGAAGCTTTTTCAATTACCGAACAGTGGATGAAAATAAATCACTTGGCACTCAATGCCTCCAAAACAAAACTTATGGTATTTACCCCCTCCAAATCTACTTCCTTCAATATAAACTCTTTCTCAATTACCAGCCAAAATAACTTACCCCTTGAACTAGTGACTGAAACTAAGCTATTAGGTGTACAAATTGATAATAGGCTTAGCTACAACTCCCATCTACAACTAAATATTAAAAAAACTCATCAAAAACTAGGTATGCTCTACCGTCAGAATCAGTACCTTACAAACTCCTCCAAAATCACGCTTGCTTCCTCTTTCCTCATCCCCTCCCTTCTCTATGGAGCTCCACTACTGACCAATCTTCAGTCCTCTCTAAAAAAGCAGCTTTCCTCCTGCTATAATAAAATCGCCAAATTCGCAAATGGACACAGGTCCTCCACCCACCACTGTTCCTCTCTCCAAACCCTAAACTGGCTTGAACTACCTAATCATCTCACTTATATACAGCTGACTTTCGCTCACAAACTCATTCTTAGTCCTTCTCTTTGTCCCTCCCTGTCTTCTGCCTTCAAAATGCACCTACCAAATAGAGTATTAAGGTCTAACAATCAAAACCTATTAGAAGTCCATAAACCATCTCATCCCCCAGGTAAACACTTACTATCCTTCAACCTTGCCCGCCTCTGGAACTCACTTCCACCATCCATTCGTACCACCTCTAACCGATACAAGTTCAAAAACTCTCTCCATACACACCTGAGGTCCCAATGGGATTGCTCTTGCTCCCTCCCCTCATAAATTTATTATATCTCATTATCCTTTACACTTTTGATACGTATCTCTACCTAACAAACCTCATATCTCATCAGTACATCTACTCTGCAAGGTTATTTAATATCTGCTTGAATAACTCCTCTAAATGTATATCTCATTACTCTTTCTATTTTCTTACCTCTCATTTATCCTCATCATACTGTAGTGATTTGAATGCTTTTGAATTGTGAGCTTAAATGTTTTATGTTTTACTCTGTACAATCTCTTTTGTAAATTTTTGTAATTTTTGTAAATTTTTGTAATTTTTGTATGCACCTAATTTTGTCTGTATTGGAGCTTTTCTCCCCAGGACTCCATTGAAAACGGGTTCTTTTGGCCCAATGGACGATCCTGGTAAACCAACTGCAAATAAATAAATAAATAAATAAATAAATAAATAAATAAATAAATATATATATATATATATATATATATATATATATATATATATATATATATATATATATATATTATCATTCATGATGTTTCTGATTACTGTTTCACTGCTGTTATATAAGGTGTTTTCAGTTTCTGATTGCAGTTATGATTTTGAAGTTGCTCTGTTCTACCTGTTTCAGCAGGAAAATATTGTATATCTATACAAAATTTAGATTGGATAAGTTTTAGAAAAGAGATTTCAAATTTTGTAAAAGTACAATTTAGTTTTGTTCCTTGTAACACACCAGGACTACTTCCAAATCATTAAGGACTGATGGTGGATTAGTGAAACAGAGTAAGCCATAGCAGTGTAGAGACATTGTCAATGTACAAATAGAAAAAAATGTGGTAATTTACAAAAATACTAAGAAATACTTCTTCTCTGAAGACATCTTCAAAATACAGTATGCTCTGCATGGCAAAGAAAGTGTTCTAAATTTTAAGAATTAAAACAAAAAAGTTTGGCAAATTGTGAAGATTCATAACAATCTCCATTTTTATGCCCACATTGGTATCATACAGGGATAAAGCCCTGACAATGGCTAAGGCATCCAGAGTTCAAATACTGGCGCTGCTATTTAATGATGCATGCTTATTTTGGTCATTCTGTCCAAGCTTGCATCACTGTTGTAATGATGGTGCCTCTGCTGAAGACTGAAGGCTAATCGTCATGCCAGGAGTCAGTGGAGGAAACATGTGTGTGCCCACCAAAGCTGTTGCCAGTTATATTTGTCAGCACACAGAGGAGCATGTATGCAATGACAGAGGGGCATGTTAGTGTGCATCATGTTATCAATAATAGAGGGGTTATACCATAAATAAAAAAGACGGTCATTGTTAGAAATGTTGGAGAGATCACAAAGAACCATCATATCTGTCTGAATGAAAGCACCCCCCCCCCCCAGCAGTGCACTGCATACCCCAGGAAAGACTTGATGGTCAGTAGGCACATAAGCAAATATCAGACAAACAAAGTCTACACCTGGAGAATTTCTGGAGCCGGGACTTATACCATTGTCAATGCATTTGGTTTTGCAGAAAAATGGTAGCCTGTATAAAAGTCAGAGAGAATGTGTCTCTTAAGGCATGTAAAATCAAAACATATGTGTTGCCTAGCTTTAGCATTAAACTTCAAGACTTTAGCTACAAGCTGCTGTCATGTAGAAGATTACTAGATGTACACTTTTGTAAAAGTCTATGTTGCAGGTTAAAGCTTGCACCATGCACAAATAAATGATTGATAGCAACCCAGAGTAGTCACATTTTACTGTATAAAGTATTCCTGAAATGTTCAGTATCATCAGCAAGCAGTTCAGTTACACTAATTCATGAAGAAAACCACTATTCACAGTCAATTAATTTGTCCCAAGGTATTATAGGTAAATAGTCCAATACAGTGTAAAAGAAAAAAAAAATCCAGGAGTCATTTTGAATGCACATCTGTTATCAGCATATACCACAGTCCATAGTAAAATGATTTTAATGAGACATGCTTCATCTCATATAATTTCTAAAGTATCATGGTGTAGTGTTTTAGAAAAGTGTAATTGAAAATGTACTTACATTTCTTTTCATCACAGAGCTCCCAAACCACTCTAAAGTGAAGGGTATTAGTCTTGCAGATTAATTTTACACAGAGCATTTTACAGAGATTGTAGCTCACACAGTGTTTGGAATGTTCTTTTAAAAGATGTTTACCTAATAGTCTGTTGTAGTCCATGGAATCTCTGGAAATAAGGAAGTAAATGTTACAAGTTTCCAATTTACCTCTCTATCTGCAAACTAACAAAATACACAAGGCAAGCACTCACCTAATGACTCAGTAGAGCTGAGTTGGCCTAGTGGTGTAATGCACTGTACTATAGTTTCAAGGTATCTGTCTGTGATATTGGCAGCAACAGTTCAGGGAGAGTCATGGTGTCACAGGGCTGAACAGTGAGAATGGAGCATGTGAACGACTTCATCCAGTCAGCCTGGCATTGGAGGTAGGTAAGATGATCCCAACTATTCGGAAACATCGCCCACAGCGAAAGCTGAAGAAATTGTACAAAGAGCTACATTAGTAAAGACTGTAAGTACCTTATAACTAGTGCAAGCTGGAATAATGTGTATGAGCCAGACTTGCAGTAAATGAGCAAAGTGAGATCCTGTTTATGGCAACACGGCTGCTCTGTATCACATTAGAGGGAATGAATGAGTTTGATAGAGGCTGTATACAAAGATGTGAAAAAATAAGCTGTTGTGAATTTGAATATAAAAAATATGTAAGAAAAACATACAAGAACAACTAAAATTATTTTCTGGTAGTGTTATGGATGATATGACAGCAAAATGCAACAATCTGCTATATTTTCAGAGATTATAATAGAAACACGAGGAGTTGTCTAAATTGTAAGGCCCACAGTAAAGTGATAGGAACTATCATATTCAGAAACCCACACAAACATAGTCTATATCTTCCTAATGTGAAAATGTTTCTGTTGAAACTGAGTGAAAATGTACTTCCACACTTAATTTTCTTATGAAAAGCTTTCACAAGCAGTCAGTATTTTTTTTTTCTCTCTCTCACCCTTTCTCTTCCTCTCTGTCTATCACCACTTGTGTGGCACAGGGGGATAGAGTCCTGATTGTGGCTCAGATGACCCAAGATTGATAGAAGGTATGGCATCTGGGGGAAGTGGTGGGGTTGGTGATAGATGAGGCATATTCCTGCTCTCATTTCCCAGTGGGAATGGTTGGGGGATACAATGGGAGCAAGGCATGTCACCCATGCTAGCTCCCAGTGGGAATGGCTGGGGGATACAATGGGAGCAAGGCATGTCACCCATGCTAGCTCCCAGTGGGAATGGTTGGGGGATACAATGGGAGCAAGGCATGTCACCCACGCTAGCTCCCAGTGGGAATGGTTGGGGGATACAATGGGAGCAAGACATGTCACCCATGCTAGCTGTAGTGAAGACTGAAGCCACAAGCAGCAAGAGCTGGGTTGAGTGATGGATGGGTCAAGGGAGTTCCTACCCTTGGGGCTAGTCTGTAGGAACTCCCAGTAACCATGCATAACTCATGCTCAGCTTCAAGGATGACGTAAAAATGCAGAAAAAGTGCAGCCAACACAACAAGCAACCCATGTCACTCTGGGCAGTAGTGGTAACTCTTTGTCCACTCCTGTGCAACTTCACATGTCAGTCAGTAAAGGGTTGTCACAAGAAGGACAGGTCAAGTACACAAATTCTGGGCCAAACCTGCTTAAAATATGTCTGGCTTGAGTGGAGTTGGGACTCCGGAGAAACTGAGATTCCACAACAAACAATTTAAAACCAAGTAAAAAATAAATGAATAAATAAACAAGCAAGTAAACAAATTAACAAAGTAAATAAATAAAAAAACATTATTTTTCTCAGGGTAAATAGTTGTGTTCAAAAGTTCATATTTTGCGTATGTATTATGTGGTTTCCTAAAGAAATGTTAGTGGAACTTTAACATGCTCAGAGAACATTGATCATAGCACATTACAGTCATTCATTTACAAACCACAGTACAAATGATGAAATCACCAAAAGCAACTTGCACCCTTGATGGGGGGGGGGGTACCATCACACCACTTGCTATTTAAATATACCAACTCCAATATCACACTCAGAGGAAAGAGAAATATCCAAGATAGCACAATCTTGTTGTTTTAGCTCTTAAATTTCATATTAGTGAATGATATCTTAAGTGCAAATTACTTGTGTAGGGAAGACTGTATTTTAGACAAAGAACTTAAATGGCATGATTGTAAACTTAGCTACATCGCTTAATTCGGGTTGCATTTCCAGGTAAATAATAAGCTGCCAATCTACAGACCATTACAAGTCTAGTCAACAGCCAGAGGTCAGAATCAAACCCTGTTCCTTATATCTGTGACATTTAGCCCTTGACCATTATGCCAACTCTCCACACTTAAGCTGAGTTCTATGACAGTTTTATTTATTTCAGTTTTGTACAACTTTATGTTAATCCCTGATATAAACTAACATGGTTTATACAGCAGAGGTAATTTTACAATAACATCTTACATTCATTTTTCCTTGCTAGGTTTCGGCCTACTTGGCTTAGAGGCACCAAAGTTATTAGCACACAGAAAATTACCTTATAATGGAGACACAGAGCAACTCAAATTAAGGCCATCTCACCAGTAGTGGCAGCATAGAAGTTTTAAGTTTACTGAATACAGTGTCTGGTTCTGGGATTCTGTAATGAAGGACATGCTTCTTGCTTCTTTTTGTTGGCTCCTGTCATTGAAAAGAAATATTTAATATATATATATATATATATATATATATATATATATATATATATATATATATATATACTTATAGAGTTATATAACGAAAACGCTGTTTGTTCCATGATTTTTGAAAAAGGCGTTAATGGTGGTTTTATTTCCCTTTATCATCTTTGGATTGAATAAACTTTTCACTTTGAGGAGCTGTGTCCTGGGATCTCGCTTTTTGGTTTTGGTTTCGAGTTACTGTGGTTTTTGGCATTTTTGGTGGTAGTCGGATATATATATATATATATATATATATATATATATATGGGTCCCCTTTACATTACCAAACCGACACTTCACCGACACGCAGAAGAACGAGACGAAACAACCGACAAGCAAGTTGATCGAAAAGGTGATTTGCCGACAGCCGAAAGACCGACAAGGGTAACGTGTGAGCGCGACTCGGTAAGTGTGCGATAGTGACGGAGTTAGGAGCGGTCAGGTAAGTGTGCGATATTGTGGGATTTTGGGTTAGGGTGTGGGAAAGGTGAGTGTGTGTTAGTGTCAGAGTTAGGGTTCGGGTAAGGTAAGTGTGTGATAGTGAAGAAAAAAAGTCACCTGTGCTGGGTAAAGTACCCTGGAACAACGGAAGCAGCGAAGCTGCAAGTAACACAATAGTAAGAAAGTTCCAAGGTTACACCAAAGGCACAAACTCCAGATATCCTTGACGAAAAACCTTTATTGTGGCAGACCTGCATAAAAAGTGAGCGCTTTCACGTCCAAGTGACGCTTCTTCAGACTTCAATATTTGATAAATGAATTAAAGCACTTATATACAATTCCAAAGCTCAATTAGTTTAGCAATTAATCAATTAATATGATAAAAGCTTAAAGTGCTAGTGCTCAAGCAAATCAACTGTTCAATATGCATTTTTTAAAAAGCATTTTTTAAAAACAACATTACAATGACCCACATGAAATATATACTATATTACATAAAATACATTAAAAACTCCATTAAAAATATACAACAAATAATAACAATTAATGATCTAGTGTTTAAAAGCCTTGGCTGCTAGAAAAGGTCTAAGTGTGATTCTATCATTCAGACCATATAAATGTGCCTGAAGTCTAAGAATCCACCTGTTCTCTACCTCTTCTGTATGATTCTTTACGTTCCCTAATCTACTATCTACTTTAATTAGTTCCAAGACCTTAAACTTAAAATGGTGAGTGGACCCTTCATCCATCACATGTTTTGCTAAAGCATTGGTGGGGTCTTCTCTATTAATAGCATATATATGCTCTCTTATGCGCTCACGTAAAGTGCGGTTAGTTTTGCCTACGTAATATTTCAGGCACAACTGACATTGAGCTAAATAGATTAAATTCTTGGACCTGCAGTCAGTGTAGCTTTTAAATGTATAAATTCTATTGGTGATGGGATGAATGAATGTATTTTCTGTATTAATAAACCTACACTGGTTACATGTACGACAGGGGAAGGTGCCTTCCCTTTGTGACTGTGGATGTTCTACTTTTGTTCTTTCATAGCAAAGGAGTCTTTTGAGAGACTTCAAATTCTTATATGCTATGTTTGGTCTTTGTTCAACTAATGTCCTGATTTTCTCATCCATTATAAGAATCTTCCAATTATTCTCTATAATCTTTTTTATTTGACTATTCCTATTAGTGTAAGGTATAATAAGTCTATTTTTAGAGATCCTTGGTTCTTTATTATTCATGTTAATAGTATTAGATTTGTTATAGTAAAATGGACGACCTTTATTTTTCCTTGATTCACTTGCCATAATAATGGTATTGTGCACTGCTTGTTTACTATGTCCTCTATGTGTAAAATTATTCTCTATGATAACCTTTTGTTCGTTGAATGCTACTTCATCTGTGGTCAACTTGGAAGCTCTTAAGGTTTGATTCATTACCACATTTTGGTGCACATGTCGAGGGTGCATGCTAGTACGATGAAGTAAGTTATTCCTCCAACAAGGCTTCCTATATATACCCGTATTAATACCATTATGTCCTTTTGTTAACAGGACATCAAGGAACTGTATCTTCTCATGGGAATATGTACTCTCAAATTCTAAAAAATTGGTAGTCCCATTAATATATTGTATAAATTCATTTAACTTAGTTATTGTTCCTCTCCATAATAGGAAGACATCATCAACAAAACGGCAGTAGTGTATTAGATGTTCATTAAAAATTAGATTATTCATTACATATGCTTCTTCCCAATATGCCAACACTAGGTTGGCATATGAGTTTGCACACGGTGTTCCCATTGCTACACCCTTTTGTTGTAAAAAGTAGTTGTTGTTATATACCATAACATTATTTTCTAGCACTATTTCTAGTAACGATGTCCACATAATGATTTTGCTGTTATTTATACCATGATTTAAGAGAAACAATCTCAAAAATTCAATCCCAGTACTGTTTGGGATTGAGGTAAATAAAGATTTTACATCTAAGGTGACAAAAAAATCATCATTTGTGATATGATGTTGTTCATTACATCTAGCAAAATCTTCTATAAACTGTTGTGTATCTCTTAAAATATGCTTGGTGCTATTCACTATAGGTTTAAACTGTTTATCCAAATAAATTGAAATAGGCTCAGTCAGCCACCCTTTACTGGAAACAATGGGTCTTAGTGGTGGGTTGTCCAGTTCTTTGTGTATTTTAGGGAGGCCTCTGAACATTGGTACTAATGGATTTTCAACAAGAAAATATCTATACAAATTCATATCTATGACATTAGTAAGTAGTAAGTCATATAGCTGCGCGTGCACATTTTTAATTAACTTATTCAATGAGATTGCATTTAGTGGTATATAGGTATCAATTTCTGCAAGCATGAAAGAAACTTTCATATCATACATTTCCTTGTCCATTACAACTATTGCTCCCCCCTTGTCAGCTTGTCTAATAACTATGTTACTATTGCATTGCAGGCTTAAAATGGCTGCCTTCTCTTTGGTGGTTATATTAAAAAAGTCAGGTTTCCCTATATTGTTACTATATAACTCCATTAAATCAGTTTCACAAGCACGTTCAAATACTTCCAGTAATGGATGTTGTGCAGGGATAAACGTAGAAGGTTTCCTAAAGGTATTAATATTACTAACATTGTTCAAATTCGCACTGTTGTCATTATATAACATTTTTAACGCTATATTTCTAGTGAACATTTTTATATCCACTATAAACTCTGTGATGTCAGTGAAAGCCGATGGAATAAAACTAAGTCCTTTGTTAAGGACAGATAATTCATTGTCATTGAGTTTATATTTAGAAATGTTCACAACTAAGTCCTGTGTACTGACCTCAGAGCTTTTCTCTGGTTTTCGTATATCTCCTCTGTTCCCTTCCTTTTTTTGTAGGTGTTGTTTAATGTCCATGTTCTTGTTTCCACAGGCTTGAATGGAAGGGGAAAACATGGAAAGTCTGTGCGGGGTAAAAAAACATCGTTTTCTTCTTCTCTGGTAATGACATCAACTGCTGAACTCACGGCTGGCGACTTCCGCTTAATTCCTGATTGTGGACTAATGTATTCCTGGTCGGTAGTTGCAGGTGCAGGAATCTCACCAATATTGTCCAAATGGACCATCGCTTCAATCGTGACTTGCCGCTTGTTGTTGACTCCAGAGGCCGTCATCAGGGGAGCGCCCGTGTTCCGTTGGGTCTCATCAGAAATGGCCGGAATACTATTTCTCCTAGAAGTAATGAACTTACTCTCCTTATCTCTCCGTTGTTCCAGGGTACTTTACCCAGCACAGGTGACTTTTTTTCTTCATTTTTGAAATTTGGCTCGTTTTGGTCTCCTGCTGGGACATGGTTACTGAAGGAAATATTGACTGTGATTCAAATTTACCAGTAAGCAACAAAAAGTTTGACCTACAGAGTTTGTTAGAATTGAATGTAAATCCGTTACTTAAATTAACGGCTACGGATCTAAACACTCCAGATGCTGTGAATACTAATCGCAAGCACGATATTGACATTATTCTTATTACCAGACGTTTGGAAAACAAATTGCAGAAACTAAAGAGTATTCAGTGGCAGAAGTCACACATGGAAGCTTGTAAAAGCTTCCGACTGATACCAAGAGGGCTTAGGGTCTTAAAGATGCCCACTTTTGGAGACTCTAACCCAGGTTTGCTCTCCAATGGCAAAAGTTAAACTTAGAAACAAGTTTTGGGTATATAAATATACTAATTGAACATTACAACACGTTACTAGTAACTTTATCTAAAGAAATTTCTGAACTAGAGAAAGAATTATTGAGTTTACTAGATGAACGAGAGTTGGGCATGTTATATGATGATCTCAACATTATGATTCGCTCAATTGACCAGAAATTGCTCCAAGACAAAAAGAGGAAACTTGAGAGGGATTATGTGGACTTCACAAAAAGCCAAGTATTTTCGTGGCCAAGAGATCAGGAGAGTAAGTTCGTTACTTCTAGGAGAAATAGTATTCCGGCCAAGTCGAACATCAATGGAGGTGATTTACATGGCCACGCCCCCCCACTGATGACTACTACCATGCAACCTCCCACTGTCAGCGCCAGGTCCATTTCTGATGAGACCCAACGGAACACGGGCGCTCCCCTGATGACGGCCTCTGGAGTCAACAACAAGCGGCAAGTCACGATTGAAGCGATGGTCCATTTGGACAATATTGGTGAGATTCCTGCACCTGCAACTACCGACCAGGAATACATTAGTCCACAATCAGGAATTAAGCGGAAGTCGCCAGCCGTGAGTTCAGCAGTTGATGTCATTACCAGAGAAGAAGAAAACGATGTTTTTTTACCCCGCACAGACTTTCCATGTTTTCCCCTTCCATTCAAGCCTGTGGAAACAAGAACATGGACATTAAACAACACCTACAAAAAGGAAGGGAACAGAGGAGATATACGAAAACCAGAGTAAAGCTCTGAGGTCAGTACACAGGACTTAGTTGTGAACATTTCTAAATATAAACTCAATGACAATGAATTATCTGTCCTTAACAAAGGACTTAGTTTTATTCCATCGGCTTTCACTGACATCACAGAGTTTATAGTGGATATAAAAATGTTCACTAGAAATATAGCGTTAAAAATGTTATATAATGACAACAGTGCGAATTTGAACAATGTTAGTAATATTAATACCTTTAGGAAACCTTCTACGTTTATCCCTGCACAACATCCATTACTGGAAGTATTTGAACGTGCTTGTGAAACTGATTTAATGGAGTTATATAGTAACAATATAGGGAAACCTGACTTTTTTAATATAACCACCAAAGAGAAGGCAGCCATTTTAAGCCTGCAATGCAATAGTAACATAGTTATTAGACAAGCTGACAAGGGGGGAGCAATAGTTGTAATGGACAAGGAAATGTATGATATGAAAGTTTCTTTCATGCTTGCAGAAATTGATACCTATATACCACTAAATGCAATCTCATTGAATAAGTTAATTAAAAATGTGCACGCGCAGCTATATGACTTACTACTTACTAATGTCATAGATATGAATTTGTATAGATATTTTCTTGTTGAAAATCCATTAGTACCAATGTTCAGAGGCCTCCCTAAAATACACAAAGAACTGGACAACCCACCACTAAGACCCATTGTTTCCAGTAAAGGGTGGCTGACTGAGCCTATTTCAATTTATTTGGATAAACAGTTTAAACCTATAGTGAATAGCACCAAGCATATTTTAAGAGATACACAACAGTTTATAGAAGATTTTGCTAGATGTAATGAACAACATCATATCACAAATGATGATTTTTTTGTCACCTTAGATGTAAAATCTTTATTTACCTCAATCCCAAACAGTACTGGGATTGAATTTTTGAGATTGTTTCTCTTAAATCATGGTATAAATAACAGCAAAATCATTATGTGGACATCGTTACTAGAAATAGTGCTAGAAAATAATGTTATGGTATATAACAACAACTACTTTTTACAACAAAAGGGTGTAGCAATGGGAACACCGTGTGCAAACTCATATGCCAACCTAGTGTTGGCATATTGGGAAGAAGCATATGTAATGAATAATCTAATTTTTAATGAACATCTAATACACTACTGCCGTTTTGTTGATGATGTCTTCCTATTATGGAGAGGAACAATAACTAAGTTAAATGAATTTATACAATATATTAATGGGACTACCAATTTTTTAGAATTTGAGAGTACATATTCCCATGAGAAGATACAGTTCCTTGATGTCCTGTTAACAAAAGGACATAATGGTATTAATACGGGTATATATAGGAAGCCTTGTTGGAGGAATAACTTACTTCATCGCTAGCATGCACCCTCGACATGTGCACCAAAATGTGGTAATGAATCAAACCTTAAGAGCTTCCAAGTTGACCACAGATGAAGTAGCATTCAACGAACAAAAGGTTATCATAGAGAATAATTTTACACATAGAGGACATAGTAAACAAGCAGTGCACAATACCATTATTATGGCAAGTGAATCAAGGAAAATAAAGGTCGTCCATTTTACTATAACAAATCTAATACTATTAACATGAATAATAAAGAACCAAGGATCTCTAAAAATAGACTTATTATACCTTACACTAATAGGAATAGTCAAATAAAAAAGATTATAGAGAATAATTGGAAGATTCTTATAATGGATGAGAAAATCAGGACATTAGTTGAACAAAGACCAAACATAGCATATAAGAATTTGAAGTCTCTCAAAAGACTCCTTTGCTATGAAAGAACAAAAGTAGAACATCCACAGTCACAAAGGGAAGGCACCTTCCCTGTCGTACATGTAACCAGTGTAGGTTTATTAATACAGAAAATACATTCATTCATCCCATCACCAATAGAATTTATACATTTAAAAGCTACACTGACTGCAGGTCCAAGAATTTAATCTATTTAGCTCAATGTCAGTTGTGCCTGAAATATTACGTAGGCAAAACTAACCGCACTTTACGTGAGCGCATAAGAGAGCATATATATGCTATTAATAGAGAAGACCCCACCAATGCTTTAGCAAAACATGTGATGGATGAAGGGTCCACTCACCATTTTAAGTTTAAGGTCTTGGAACTAATTAAAGTAGATAGTAGATTAGGGAACGTAAAGAATCATACAGAAGAGGTAGAGAACAGGTGGATTCTTAGACTTCAGGCACATTTATATGGTCTGAATGATAGAATCACACTTAGACCTTTTCTAGCAGCCAAGGCTTTTAAACACTAGATTATTAATTGTTATTATTTGTTGTATATTTTTAATGGAGTTTTTAATGTATTTTATGTAATATAGTATATATTTCATGTGGGTCATTGTAATGTTGTTTTTAAAAAATGCTTTTTAAAAAATGCATATTGAACAGTTGATTTGCTTGAGCACTAGCACTTTAAGCTTTTATCATATTAATTGATTAATTGCTAAACTAATTGAGCTTTGGAATTGTATATAAGTGCTTTAATTCATTTATCAAATATTGAAGTCTGAAGAAGCGTCACTTGGACGTGAAAGCGCTCACTTTTTATGCAGGTCTGCCACAATAAAGGTTTTTCGTCAAGGATATCTGGAGTTTGTGCCTTTGGTGTAACCTTGGAACTTTCTTGCCTAAGTGTGTGATAGTGACGGACTGTAGTTTAGGGACGGTTATATATTTATACATATATATATATATATATATATTTTTTTTTATATATGTAGAGAGACAGGTATTTATTTATATATATATATATATATATATATATATATATATATATATATATATATATATATATATATATATATATAGATATATTTATAGAGAGAGAGGATCTCTCTCTCTCTCTCTCTCTCTCTCTCTCTCTCTATATATATATATATATATATAGAGATATATCAACACATGCATATGTATAAGCTACAGCGTCGGTTTGGTTCTCTTTAGAGTCATGAGAACATAGTTTTCTGAAATGGCAATATTCAAAAATAAGCTATTAAAATATAAGCACATTAACACACCTACCCAACAGCCAGAAGTTAAGCCATGGTTTGCATCAGATAAACTGCATGGCACTAGAACATCTGTTTATAGAACTTCAGTCTTTGGCAAAGATTAAGGTAGGTAATGGAGCCTCTAGAGTGTCATATTCATGCAAGATTACATGGCCTTATCGCCTCTGTTAGTAAGCCCAAGGACTCCACTGATGAACTGAAACAGGAGCTGAAATTGATATATTAATGTACCTAGACAGCAGAGGCACATGTTCAGGCCTTGCCAGATACAGCACACTGCAACCCTCATCCATTGGCTGGCCAGAAACAGATGATGTAAAAAAAACAAAAAAACTTGAAGTCCTGGAAAGCAGATCTGACTGGAACAGCTGGTGTTTTTTTTTTTTTTTTTTTGCAAACTAGAAGGTGTAGAAAAGACTTCTTGATACCAAAAGACTTTATGATATTGGTAGAAGATTTAACATTCCCAGAAACTATCAACAAACTCTGTGCCACCTAGGTCTTTAGTGATTTGTATGTTGGACTCGTACCTCTCAACTGTAAAGATTTTCACAGTATGTCTAGAGTTTTGCCTTATATGTTTGGTCCATGTTTCATAAAATTGTGGCTGTCTGGCAAATTAGTGACAAATCATTAAAGACTGAAGTTAGAAAATAATGACAGACATTTGAGTTTTAGATCTCATACCCTTCAGAAAGTTCATGCAAATGCAAAACCTGTTATTCTGTCAACTTTCTAAGTTTGTAAGATCAATATTTCAAAATTGTCCCTATTTGTACCACTTTTTATGGCTTTGTCCAGATTCCTTACTCTAAGAGGTTGAGAGGTATGGTTGGACTATATACATCAGCAGATTATTTTAAGTTGGTTCTGTACGATAAAGAGGTAAAATAGCAGTTTTCACCGTTTGCCATCCAGGACTCAGACTAACTGCATCAGTAAAGGGGAAGACTTGGTCATGTAACAATGCAAAGGAAAGGTATATATGAGGAGATACTATTTCTCAGTAAACACAGAACATATTTAAAAGGTGATTAGAAGTTCTCCTCATCTTAAACCACAGCTCTTCTGACTATTAAGGACCAGTGAGTAACATTTCCTAAATCAGAAGAAGACAGGACAGTAACTCAGTTTGCAAATCTGGAAAAATCAGCACGAAAGGGAACAAGCATAAAAGATAAAGGGTCTTACTCATCTGTGGTCCTCATGCATACTGAAAAAAAAGTTAAATAAGTGAAGAGGAATGGCCCATTGTATTTATTTGTTTAGTAGGCTGTACCCCTGCATTTTGAGGGAGCATCTCATCTCATTATCTCATTTCAAAAGGTTAGCTTTTGTCAAATTATTTCCTTAGGAATATTGCAGGAAAAATGGATATAAATCAAAGCAATCAGTTTATCACAAGTTGAAATATGTTTAGATTTTGGAGACAAAAGTGGATTTAACTTTTCTGTATTATATTTGCCTGTTTGTATACCTCTGAGCAGTGCAGATTTTCACAAAATGTTCATATTTTTGCATCATTTTGGTCTGTTCATCATAAAATGTGTGTTTTTTCTGTCAAATCATTGAGGTTATAAGTCATAGATAATGACTAGTATTGAGTTACAGAGTTCATCTCCCTCAGAAAATACATGCCAATGTAAAATCAGTTATTCAAACAACTTTTAAAGTTTATAACTACAATATTTTAAATCTGACTCTGATGTGGGGCCTTTGTCCCCTCATTAGTTTTGCCTTTGTCCAGATTTCTTGCACTTAGAAGTTGAGATCTATACCTGTCTGGGGTGGAGGTGCTGTGTAGGGGGACTTTTGTGCTTGTGTAAACAAGAGAAGCTGAATTTTGTGTTTGGGTAGCTATGTCTTGACATTGGACATATGGTCCAAATGTTAAATGTTTCTTATTTACCCATTTGGAGAATATGGATTTTCAAGGGAGAGAGTAAGACAGAGACAGAAGTCTGTTTTTTTCAAATGGGAAAGTTGTGTTTTGACTTTACTCACTGGGTTGTCTGGCTATAAATGGTACATTAATCTTCAGAAACTGTACTAGCTAGGCAGAAAGAGTTGGTCCCTGAGACTGGCAACCTCAGCATTACTTTAAGACAAGTAAATGTTATCAGAAATGGCTTGCACATCTATGTGTGTGTGTATAGGTTGTACTTTCTGGACTTCACCTTTCCTACTGTTCCAGTGTTCTCCATCACTTTCATAAGAAGAGTATAGTTGGTTTGGCTATACCTTTATTTATCAGTCTGCAACATGATGAAATATGTTTAAATACAAATATAGTGATCACACATTTCTGGAGGTTACAGTAGAGTTAAGCCATTTGATTAATTTAGTCAATTTACTTCATATTAGTACATATTAGCATCTCTCATGTTTTTTAACAATTTTTTACCATAGATGACAGGATGACATCGTTGCAGCAGCAAGTGATAAGATGGAAAAATGTGATATTGCTTTCTGGGCCACCATTGAGGCAAGTAAGATATAACTGCTCTGAGGGCTCTTTTTTTGGTGGGGTTGTCCAAGACTTTATGGAAGAAGCTTATGAATCTCTTGAAATAGTTTTTTTTTTGTACAATAAAGTCCACAAGTAATATGGGACCTATTTTGTAACACCAACACTTTAGAGAGATTGTGAACTCTCAGAGATGCAGGCGTACAAGAGACCACCATTACTGCATTTGTCAAAAGCAACTACATGCAGCCCACCACCCTAAGTAAATTCAAAGGTGACTATACAACATGCACTGAGGAAGCACATGTAGCCCACTACCCTAAGTAACTTCTAATATAACTATAGAATATGCACTGAGGAACCACGTGAGCCAACCATCCTGAGTAACGTCTGATATAACTATTAAAGATGTACCAAGGAACCACATGCAGGCCTTCAGCCTGAGTAACTTCCACTGTAATTATAGAATATGCACTGAGGAAACACCTGAGCCCACCACTCTGAGTAACATCCTATGTAATTATAGAACATGAACTTTGGAACCACATGCAGCCCACCACCCTGGGTAACTTCCAGTGTAACTAAGTAAGCAGTGGGCTGAGCTTATCTTACAAAAGGAGTAGGGTACTAGAACTCCTGTGATGCATGGATTTAGAATATGGTCAACATCTGGAGGAAAACTATGGAGCAGATAATGATCCAGTTTTTTCCCTTAACAAAAGCTGTTTGAGAAATTAGTATGGTCTGCTTCCTGTGGAAGTGGACTTTTACTTGGAAGTTGGGAATGGAAAGTTGTTTATCGGCCTGTAGTATTTGGAGTACACTCAACTGGTATAATTTTGTAGGGAGAGTGCTGTGGCAAATGTATTAGGTTAAACCTCCATTTAGTGGACACCAGAATAAGAGATTCAGAAGAAAGTGGGAATGGTCATATATTTCTGTAAGATACTGATAAACTGATACAAGAATGGACAAACATATTGCTAAAACGTTCTGAAGCAAGCTTTCCTGACAGACCTGTTGTTTGCTTTCTATCCATCCATAACCCCTATTTCCCATAGAGTTGGGGTGTCACTTCAATGGTGACAATCATCTAAAGCCAATGTTTACACTGCTACCCTGCTGAAGTAAGTTCTTTTATACCACACACGCACACTCACCTCTATGGCCAATTTAGAGTGTCCAATCCACCTACTGCATTCCTTGGAATGTGGGAGTAAACTGGACCACCCAGAAAAAACTCACATGCACACTTGGCACAGAAGGCACCCCATCCAAGAATTGAACCAGCGTACCTCTTGCTGGGAGGCAACGATACTAGACACTGTACCACTGTGCCACCCTTGCATTCTATAATGATGCATTAACAGAATTTTGTATAAAGATAGCACACTCCAAGTATACAACATAATTGTTAGTGTGTGTGTGTGTGTGTGTGTGCGTGTGTGTGTGTGCACGCACGGCACGGCATGTGTGCATATGTGTCTGTGTTCATGTGTGAAGTTATATGTTTTGTGAAAGCAGATCATATATTTTATATACTTTATTCGCATATGCCACATCTATGATCTATGAAAGAAAATACAATGTTTCTGTAAATTAAAAGCCCATAGGAATAAATCACTTAACCTGAAGATAGACAATATGAATTACTGACATATTCAGGCCAATTCAAATTATAGAATATATTTTGGTATTTAAACAGGCCAATTCAAATTAGAGGAATATATATTTAATATTTAGGTACCAAATAATATGATATGAGAAGAAAAATGCAAAAGATTACAGCACATGTACTACAATGGGTTACAGAAACTCCAAATCAAAAAGTATGTTTAATTAGTCCAAATATTGTTTTATGTTATTATATATTTGTTTTTTCTTTTTCTATAAAGTCCTAAAAATCTTACTATTTAGCTATGTGGTTCAAACAAGATTAAATTTAAAACAAGATCATATTTTAAAAACTGCATTGCACTGACACACGACTCGTGGAGACTTAAAATGCCATATCAAACTATATTTCTAATAATGTCATTTTCTTTACATATTTTACGTTTGTGCATGATACTGAAAAGATGAAGACTACCAGCTCAAATTATACAGAATTCCTGACAGCACACTGGAATTGTCCCAAATAGTTCAGACAATTAAACAGATGTGGTGGCAAATGATAAGCTGAGTAAGTTTAATGTTACATTTTCTAAAAAAATAAGCTAACTGTGTATGTTTTCAGAGGCTAAAGAAGCATTATGACATCCTTAAAAAAAAGACATACAAATGTAGACTATTTCATGTGAGGGACTGAGCAGAATTATTTTTAGGTTCCCATGAACATATTCAGCTTTCAGAAGTACTGGATCTGTAAAAAAAAAAATAAAAAATGAGAGACTTACCTGAAAAAAGGACCAATCAGTCAAATAGCCATGAAAGCCATGCTGAAACATGAACCTAGTCATTATTTATAGCCAAGTGGGAAGCAGCTCTGGGATATGCGAATATAATGGAAACTTGGGATCTCCAAACCAAAGGCACACAACCACCTGTATTTCTTGCCCATTCAGATTAACTAACAAGTAGTTCCTAATCCCTGAAATGCATAATAAACTTGAATAAGGCAATAGTTTAACTGTCATTTGGGATGTGTTATTAAGAATTCACATTTACTAAATAATGTATATGGATAAGTCACCCAGCTTCTCTAGAACAATTACAAATCTATGCAAACAAGAAATAATAGAAGTGCACACCAGCTTATTGAGTGTGGAAAGTATCTGGTGTTAGACAAGGTAGTAGTATGCAGTTACTGTGCACTTTTAAGACCTGTAGCACTTCACATATTATTTGGTGGACAGCAGTGCAAATCATGAAATGATAGCCCCTAGCAATCACATTTTATGCCAGAGTCAGCAGTGTGAATTTAAAAGTCATACTATCACATCTTAATTGGTAGCAGCAGGTGAAATTATATCACAGAACAATTGCAGTTCAAGACATATTATCACCTGTACGTCACTGTGTCTTCTCCTCCCACACTTGTTGTATGCTTCAACAAACCTAACAAATCTGCACAAAAAATATAAATACATTAGAAAAAAAGCTATAACAAAATAGCTAGACTTACAGCAGGTCTAACCTGCAGAACTAATTAGTTTCATAGGTTGGTAATAGGCTATCGGCCCTAGGGCCTATATAAGCCTAGCCATAACAATTCCCTGGATATTTCTTCCCACAATATTTACTTTCCTGGAACCCTGTCTAGCAGGGCAACTGACATTATCCCCGGGGTGAATTTCCTATCTCCCATCCAATCGTCAAGGTTCCTTTTGAAGAAGACCAAGGAGACACTCTGCTTGACATGTATGGGTAGTCTATTCCAGAGTATGGGGAGTCTCTGGGTCAGGAACCTATCCCTCCAGCATGTTTTGTTCATTGAAATGACAAGGTTTAGATCCCTGGAGCGTGTGGCTCTGAGGGATTGGGATTTCTTTAAGTGGAGCATGTCCAACAGCTCAGGGTTTGACATGGCCTTGTATGTTAAGCAGAGATCACCTCTGAGTAGACGATATGCCACAGAGTATAGCTGGAGTTTTTTCAGACGGTCAGCATAGGGCATCTGCTTTAGGTCTGTGATTCTTTTAGTGAGGTATTTCTGAGGCCTTTCCAGCTGTTGCAGATGTCTTGTGAGGTACATATCAAATGGGGCATTGTACTTTAATGAGGGATGAGTACAGTGGGACAATGACCTCCTTTTGTCTGGATGAAAAGACCTTAGTGATGAGGTGTGCCACATAGAAGGATTTCCTGACTGTTGTGGTGATGTGGTTATCGAAGGTGAGACCACTGTTCACCTGTGTCCCTAAGTCTCTCATCTCACTTTCAGTGTTTAGTGTATTGCCACCTATGTGGTAATTCATGGGTACATGTTTTTTCCCAAAGGGGATAACTATACATTTCTTGGCATTAAGCTTGAGCCCATGGCTATGGCACCAAACATATGTTTCTGTAAGGAACTTTTGTAGAATACCCACATCATTTGGGGATTCAATAATGGCTCCCAGTTTGCTGTCATCTGTGAACTTTGTTAGCCAGAGTCCCTTAGTGTTGGCCTGTACTTCAGAGAAGTAGATGCCAAACAAGGGCGGTCCCAGGACTGAACCCTGAGGTACTCCACTTGTCACTTGTCCGGAGCTGGATTGGGAGTTGCCTACTTTTACAGTCTGTGTTCTGTCAGTAAGCCAGTTGGCAACCCATTGAGTGATGTAGGGATTTATGCCCAGCTTAGTAAGTTTATCTACGATTCCAGAGTGGGGGATGGTGTCGAAGGCCTTGGCAAGGTCCAGATAGGCTGTGTGGACCGCCTTACCCTTGTCCACAGCTCTGGAGACTGATTCAAAGAAGTCAGTCAGGTTCAGGAGACAAGATCGGCCCTTCACGAACCCAAACTGGGTGGGGTCCAGTGTTTGAAGGTTGCTAATGTCTTTGTTTATAAGTTCCATGATAATGCATTCCATGCCCTTGCAGATCAGGCTTGTCAGGCTGATGGGACAGTAGTTCCCAGGATCCAAGGTGGATTCCCACTTGTGGAGTGGGATAACTGCAGCTGTGCGCCACTCAGTGGGCATGAGGCCTGAGGTGAGACTATGATTAAACATGACACTTAGGTGAGGTGCCAATTCATTTTGTAGTTCATGTAGTACACAGCCCGGGATGTCATCTGGTCCCATGGATGCTGTTTTCTTAGCTTAGGAGAGTGCTGTTTCTACCTGTGTGGCCGTTGATTACCGGAATTTGGCAATCTTTTGGTATTGAGATGGGCCCTTTAGGGGGTGAGAGGGGGGTGAAGTTGGCACTAAATTGATCTGTCAGGATATTGGCAATATCCTTGGGATCAGTATATTTAATGTCATTCTGCTGTAGCTTAGAGCAGATCTGAGCATTGCCATTTAGATTCTTGACATAACTATAGAATGCCTTGTGGTTGTCTTTGGAATCTTTGGCAATTTTATTTTCATAACTAGCTTTGGAGGATTTTATGAGGGATCTCAGCTTCTTACTGAGGCTGGTAAGGGAGATTTTTGCATCCTGGGATTTTCCTCTTTTCTGCAACAGTTTCTTCCTTCCTTCTGTTGTATAGTTTGTTTATGGCAGGGAACCACCAGATTGGCTTCCTTTTTTTTGGAGGATAGCATTTTGGTTCTATTTGGGATGGCACAATTCATGCACGAGTATAGTGCCTTAGTGTAGGATTCAGCAGTCGAACTTTCAGCTCCCATCTGCATGGGTGTTATGAAGTTTGTCACTTCTGACTTGAGTAGCATGAAGTTGGCTTTGGAGAAGTTTTTTACGGAAGTTTCCTTACTGGGGGGTGGGGGTGGGATGTGGATGTCAAGTGTGATTTGCTTATGGTCAGACCTGACCAATGAGGGGATGACCACTGGTGTGGAGCATCTATCTCCCATGTTGGTAATGAGGGGTCTAGGATATTGGAGCACCTGGTGGGACAATGGATTAGTTGATCCAGGCCATTGGAATTTATGAATTCCAAGAACCATTGGAAAAAGGTGTTGGTACCCAAATAGCTTTCCCAGTTAATGGCAGGGTAGTTGAAATCACCCAGTATTAGGATGTTTGGTTGTATCATAATATTTTCCAGTATGATTAGAAAGGCGTAGTGAGAATCTTGGGGCACGGTGTGGGATCTGTAGCAAGCTAAAATTTGGATTGCAGTCTTACCTAGTGTTAGTTGCACCTGGTGAATTTCAGATGCAGTGTGTTGGGCAACTAGCCTGGAGGTGTGAATATCCTTGTTGAATATGGACACTCCTCCCCCTTTAGTGTTTCAGTCTTGGTTTGGTGGCCGAAAAGTGTGGTAAGAGTTGTAGCCTAGTATTGCAAGGGTGCTCTCTGGAGCCTTGAACCAGTTCTCAGTTACTGCACAGATATCGATGTTCTCCATTTTTAGGAGTGCCTCGAGAGAGTGCATTTTGAGGTTTAGACTTCTTGCACTGAGTAGCATTACCTTCAGATTTTGCATGTTTGTATCTGTTACGGTGGTGGTTTTGTAGTTTGAACCTTGCCTAAAATGGCACCATAGGGGCAGCAAGAGCTTTAGCCTGTAACCTGAATCCCCGGGGTGACAGGTGCAGACCATCTCTGGCAAAGCATTGTGGTTTGCCAAATGTGTCATCCCATGTAGACAGATACTGGATCCCCTTTGAATGGCACCAGAAGCTTAGCCAATTGTTGAAGTCAATCATTTTGTCCTTATACTGTGGTATAATTCTGGGTGAAGGCAAGATACTACTCAGGGCTAGGGTCATACCTGCCTGAGCCACATGACCTGAGAGCTCTTCCATGTCTCTTTTCATGTAGTCCAGGGAGGTACGTCTCAAGTCATTCACTCCAACATGGACAATGACAGAGTCATATTTGTACTTGTTGTGAAGTGACTTGAGTGCATGCGTTATGTGGCGGATCCTGGCACCTGACAGGCAGCTGAGTGTAATTTTTTCCTTGTTCAGTCTGGTGAGTGGGACATCAGTGTGCCTGACTATAGAGTCACTTATGACTAAAGTGTTGGGTATGTTGTCTTGCCTTAGGGGCTGTTGTTGGGTGGCACACTGGTGTTGTGAGCTATGTGTCACTTTGGTTGTGACTGGTGTTTGTTTGTGTTTCAGCTTCAGAGGTCCTTGTTGCTCGGGCAGGTTAATGTTAAGGGCCTCCGCATATGTGGGTTTAGTGTTGCTATGTGTGGGTGTTGATGGTGTGGGTTTTGAAGGGCTATGTGTTGCTTGAGGTGTAGTGCAGGTGTTAACCTTCTCCTCTTGACTGTCTAGCACAATCTTGGGTGGAGAAAGCTTTGCTTCCAGTTTGGCTATGTAAGTGCATCTCTCGCAGGTTGTAGTGTTGGGTGATAGGAGGAGAGGGTTGTCTGTGTACATGAGGCAGTTGTTGCATTGCCCCAGTATGCCTAGATTCACCAGGTGGAATGGAGAAATCACCAGAAGCTGACCCTTGGACATGCCTGTTTAGGTGCTTTTTTTGTAAAGTAGAAGAGCTGTTTTCCCTTACCTTTGCAAGGTACTTTGCAATTATAGGCTGTTTAGTGCCTACGATTAATTTCTCCTTATTAACAAGGAGAGTTGAGTGCTTGTATCAGTTTAAGGCTTCCTAGTGCTTTCCAGCAGGTTCTAGAGCAAGTGCTAATCACAGGGGTTCAGATTTTAGTGCTACTACTGAGAAACCAGCTAGTTCTAAGGGACAATTTGAAGAGCAGACTTTCTGGCACCTGGAATAGTTTAACCATAGCCCCGCGGTGCTGCACAATGCGAAAAATGCACAAACACATGCGTTTTTAAGCCAGAAAGTTGAAAGGGATAGAAATCAGCCCAAAATGGCTAATAAAATTACAATTTCAGAGCTGGAAACCACTAAATAGCTTTCCAGAAGCTTCAGTGACTAGAATAGCAACATGGTTTTACCTTCAGTTTGTGACTGCTTATAACATATTATACAAACATGATAGTGCCCAGCCATAAATAATGTCATTGGTAAGCGCAGAGCTAGTAGAAACCTCAAAACCAAGTGCGTATTACTATAACCAGTAAAAATTTTGGAAACTCGCTATACAGCGTCTCTGTAGCCAAACTATGGAATTTCATTCCACCAGACCTTATAGCCAAACCTAATATAAAACTTTGTCAAGCTCAATTAAAAAAATCTAACTACAAAGTTGAATTTGTGACTGTAACTATATCAAATCATGGCTGAGCATTCTCTATACTTCCTTATAAGTTATTGCTTCTACGTATAAACTCCCAAAGAACAATACTCCCATCTCCATTTCCTCTCATCTGCATTCTACAACCTTTAGCTACTTCCTTCCTGTATTTTACCTCTGTCTTTTACCTCCCCTTGCCATCATTCCTCATCTTCTTTCTCCTTTCCATATCTCTCTCACTCCGAATATTCTACCCTTCCTGTTCATGTTGTATCCTCCTCCCCTGTAGTCTTTCATTTTCCTATTCCTCCTTATCGTGCTGCCATTTTTAAATTGGCACTATATGTACTCCTCTGCATTCTTCTCTGACTTCCTCCTGCTTCCCTAACTACTTTATGAATAACTGACATATTCAGGCCAACTCAAATTATAGAATATATTTTGTTATTTAAGCAGGCCAATTTAAATTGGAGAAATATATTTTAATATTCAAATGCCAAATAATATGATATGAGAAGAAAATTGCAATTTTTTTTCTAGTTGTATATTATTGAATCTTTCTGTTGTAACCACTCATTGGCTAAATTCTGTCAGTCTTACTCCTTCTTATACTGTTTCATAATATAAATACTTTTGTAATTATTGAATTCTCATGTACTTTGATATATAGGTAATTTGCTACAAATATTTTCTAATAGAGTTGTCTGTCTTTTTTTAAAGAATACATTCTGATAAGTAGTTTAATCTCCAGATACCGAGGAAAGCCTTCATAGGTTCATAGGTTCATAGGTTGGTACTAGGCTATCAGCCCTAGGGCCTATACAAGCCTAGCCATAACAATTCCCTGGCTATTTCTTCCCACATTATTTACTTTCCTGGACCCCTGTCTAGCAGGGCGACTTACGTGATCCCTGGGGTGAATTTCCTTTCTCCCATCCAATCGTCAAGGCTCCTCTTGAAGAGGTCCAAAGAGGCACTCTG
This sequence comes from Protopterus annectens, assembly GCF_019279795.1. Lineage (NCBI taxonomy): Eukaryota > Metazoa > Chordata > Ceratodontiformes > Protopteridae > Protopterus > Protopterus annectens. The sequence goes on from NC_056745.1 coordinate 520,362,101, forward strand.
CTTGACATGTATGGGCAATCTATTCCAGAGTCTGGGGAGTCTCTGGGTCAGGAACCTATCCCTCCAGCATGTTTTGTTTATTGTGATGACAAGGTTTAGATCCCTGGAGCGTGTAGCTCTGAGGGATTGGGATTTCTTTAAGTGTAGCATGTCCAACAGCTCTGGGTTTGACATGGCCTTGTATGTTAAGCAGAGATCGCCTCTGAGTAGACGATATGCGACAGAGTATAGCTGGAGTTTTTTAAGGCGGTCAGTGTAGGGCATCTGCTTTAGGCCTGTTATTCTTTTAGTGAGGTATTTCTGAGGCCTTCAAAGTCTTATCAGATGTTTTTTTTTGCTATAATCTTTGATAAAAATAAGTAAGATACATAGCCTTATATGCTTTATGTGAATTAAGTCAGATGTTAGAACTTTCCTGTCAAAAAGTACTTTAATTTCAGGAGAACTTCATGGGAGCTGCCAGACTGTGACCATCTTGATACTCCCTTATATTCTGTATCTGCCATGCATTAAGTCTGCCCTTCCTTCACCTTTCTGCGTGAAATGGAATATGCCTTTTTCTTTGTAGGTGAAGTATCACATGGAGTTGCATAAGACAGCATTGTGATTGATAGAAACAAGTTGCCAAGCTGCAGAAATAATTTAATTTGTTGTAATTCTTGCAAGAAATCAGCTGCATTGTATAATTCTTGTATGATTTGTGTTTTAATTTCATTTTTCCCCAATGAATTCATATAAATAAAGAAGAAACTGATAACTGTCAGTTTGCAGTCATCAAAGGGCAGTGAATGCATAATTGCATTTTCTTTGCATTCAAAGGTTATAATTCTCAACACCCTCTAAAATGGAATAAATAACACTGAACAGAACATGATATCAAGCATGAATCAGTTTTAATGTTGTGCAGTCATTAATGTTTCTATTCTTTTACCCTGTGACTCATAAATGAACTAGTAGCATTTAAGCAATGGCATTGACACATTGACAGTAAAGTCTCACATATAATAGCACATTTAAAAAAGTGCAGTTATCTAAACATACACATAATAAACAAAATAAGCATGTTCAAAGCAAGTGTCAAATGCTGGTTAAATATACATCTATGTACTTCATGGGAATAAAGTCCAAAGTATATCCAGGTTTTTCTAGGGACCTAGGAATTGGAAAATCAAGTCATGGAGAGTGTAAGCGAGCAGACATCCTCAGCTCACTCAGCGGGGAGGGAGGCCACTCGATCTGTTCGGAATACTGATATGCCGTAGGCACTTTGTGTCTGAGCAATGTTACATAGGGGGTCGATGTGATGCGTGTGCTGTAACCAGGGTTGAATATGCAAGGGTCCTAGACATCAGCCATATCATTTAACAAAGATACCACAGAGGAACAGGGGCTAAAGCGTGCATGTCTGAATTGCAGTCCACTTAGGTCTCATCTGTTGGAAATGACTGTACTACTCAGCAGAAGGGCTGATGGTTGGCAGGCATTGGTGGAAAAAACATATAGAAAGCATGTTGTTTAGATATAAGAAGGTCTGAAAAACAAATGAAACAACCGTCAAAATGATTAAATACTGCAATTAAACAAAATAACTCTGCATATTTAATTTTGCTAAGTTAATATTCATAGAACCTAAATAACGGAAAATAGAACCACTGTCAAAAAGGAAGCCTTTAAAAGAGAAAAACATTTAAGGCAGCACTCGTTTCTTGTTTAAAATCTTATAAATGTGCACTGGATTTTATTCAGTGAAAGTTGCTCAATTTTTTTCTAATATTCTTGCATTTTATATATTTATAAATATATATATATATATATATATATATATATATATATATATATATATATATATATATATATATATATAGATAGATAGATAGATACACACACATACATAAGCATGTGCACACACACACACATGCATGCATGCGCACACGTGCATATATACACACACACAAATAGGTATATAATTTCTGAGTATTTAACTTGCAGCATAAACACTTACTTAAAATAGCAGATTTTGTTGAAGTATACATGAATGAAATGTACAGCAACAGATGTAGGAATAAATGATTATAAATACCGGTAAGGTATTCAAAGATGTACATTTAGCCTTCCTACATCTTTATTATATGCGAGTTACACTTCTGATATGATCTCAACATATGAAAAATGAGAAGCTAGAATCTGAATATCTACTTGCTAATGAGAAAAACTACAGTATATGTGCCATCTGACCATGCATTTGAAAACTGGTAAAACACAAAAAGTGCAAAAATTGAAGTGCAGTATTTGAGTGGACAAGGAGCAAGCAATTATTCAGAGGAGGAACAGGTGGCAGATGTACCCTGTGCAAGGCAGAGGTGTGTGCAGTTCATCACAGTGCTGGAAAGAGGTGGCATCTGTTATTGACCATGTACAAATAAACATGGAATAAAAAAAAATGCATGGATTATCATACCCAGACTATGCAACAAAGTGTATAGACTGGCCTTGCTTAACATCAGACAATAACTTACCCATGAATGTTAGGGCATGGTCAGTGCAAAATCTTAGGTTCATAGGTTCATAGGTTTATACTAGGCTATCTGCCCTAAGGCATTTATAAGCCCAGCCCAAAGTTTTGTGGCTTACGCCACCCCTTATGTTAAAAAATACTGTGCCCATTAGTTTGTTGTGCCTCTGTCCAGCAGTGACACAGAGATGATTCCCGGGGTAAACCTACGATCTCCCATCCACTGGTCAAGATTTCTCCTGAACAGAGCCAGCGAGGTGCTCTGCCTCACATGGACCGGGATTTTATTTCACAGCATAGGGAGTCTCTGGGTGACAAATCTACCCCTCCAGCATGTCCTATTTATATCCGTGCTAAGGTTTAAGTTGCTTGCTCTAGTGATTCTGGTAGATTTGGATTTTTTGAGGTGGAGCATGTCCATTAATTCCGGGTTGGACATGATCTTGTATGTCAGGCACAGGTCACCTCTGAGCAGGCGGGATGCGACTGAATAGAGCTGGAGTTTCTTCACTCTGGCAGCATATGACAGATTTTGGAGTCCCTTTATCCTTTTGGTGAGGAACTTTTGGGGTCTCTCCAATTGCTGCAGGTGTCGGGTGAGATACATCCCGAATGGGGCATTGTACTCGATCATTGGTCTGATAAGTGAAGAGTACAGGAGAACAATGACCTCACTTGATCTGGATGTGAATCCCTTCATGATCAGGTGGGCAATTTAGAAGGTCTTTCTAACCACTTTAGCAATGTGAGTGTCAAAAGAAAGGCCACTGTCAACCTGGGTCCCCAGGTCCCTGATAACCTCTTTTGTGCTTAATGGATTGCCCCCTATATGGTAGCTTGGGGTTACCTTGTTTTTCCCGAAGGGTATGACTATACATTTTTTGGCATTTAACTTCAGGCCATGGCTCTGGCACCAGCTATCAGTTTCCATGAGACCCCTCTGAAGGATATCTGTGTCCGATGTACATTCCACTATGGCGCCCAGTTTGCAGTCATCTGCAAACTTTGTCAGCCACAGTCCTCCTATGTTTGCCTGCACTTCTGAGAAGTAGATGCCGAACAACAGGGGGCCAAGGACTGAGCCCTGTGGGACACCACTTGTGACCGGCTTGGAGTCTGACATGGCGCCAGCAACTCTAACCCTGTGGGTTCTGTCCTTTAGCCAGTTTGCAACCCATCTTGTGACATATGGGTTTACATTTAAGCTGGTAAGTTTCTCTATAATACCCGAGTGGGGTATTGTGTCGAAAGCTTTTGCAAGGTCAAGGTAGGCTGTATGGACTGCCTTTCCCTCATCAGCGGCCTTGGTGACTGTTTCGAAGAAGTCGACCAAGTTCAAAAGGCATGATCTGCCCTTGACAAAGCCAAACTGGGTCGGGTCCAATGTCTGCAAGTCCCCTATGTCTTTGTTTATGAGTTCCATTATGATCCTCTCCATAGCTTTGCAGACCAGGCTTGTTAAGCTTATGGGGCGGTAATTACCAGGGTCCGTAGAGGCACCGCCTTTGTGGAGTGGGACCACAGTTGCCGAACGCCACTCCTTGGGCACGTATCCTGTGGTAAGGCTAAGATTAAACAGCTGCCTTATATGCGGGTTTAGTTCCTCATTGAGTGTGTGTAGCACACAGCCGGGGACACCATCCGGTCCCATTGATGCTGTGTTTTTAGCTTTAGAGAGAGCAGCTTTCACCTGTGCATTTGAGATGTCTGGGAGGCTACACTCCGCTGGGATAGTTATCTCTCCTTTTGGGGGGGGAGAGGGGAGTGAAGTTTGCACTAAACCTGTCTGCCAGTATGTTGGCAATGTCTGTGGGTTCAGTGATTTTTGTATCATTTTGGACTAATTCTGAGCATATCTGGGAGTTTCCACCCAGGTTTCTAACATAGCTGAAGAAGGCCTTATGATTGTCTTTTGAATCTATGGCAATTTTTCTCTCAAAGTTGGCCTTGGATGATTTTATGAATGCTCGTATTTTTTTACTAATAATGATCAAGGGTGTCTTCTCTATCATGTAACAGCTTTCTCCTCTTATTGTAAAGTTTGTTTATGGCTGGGGTCCACCAGACTGGATGTTTGCCCTTGGTGGAAAGAGTCTTGGTTTTATTAGGAATTGCCTGATCCATGCTGTCCTGGAGGTGTTCGTAGAAGGCATTTGTAAGGGCTTCCGCAGCTTGGGTTGTGGTTTCCACTGGCTCGGGGGCCTTGAAGGATACCACACCAGTCTTGAGTAGTGTGAAGTTTGCTTTAGAGAAGTTCTTCACTGTGGTCTTTTTTGTTTGGGGTGGGGGCGGGATGTGGATTTCCAGTGAGATTAGTTTGTGATCTGATCTCACCAATGAGGGATATGCTTCCGGTGTGGAGCATTTTGTCCCCATGTTTGTGATGATGAGATCTAGTATATTTTCTCCTCTTGTGGGAACGGTGACTAGTTGTTCCATGGCATTTGAATTTATGAACTCCAGGAACCTTTCGGCTAGAAAGTTGGGGCTTGAGTAATGTTCCCAGTCTATATTTGGGTAGTTGAAGTCACCCAATATAATGGTGTTTGGAGATACATTTATACCCTCCAGTGTCTTCAGGAAGGCTGTGTGGGGTTCCTGAGTTTGAGAGGGTGGCCTGTAGCATGCTACAAATTGTAGAGCAGTTTTGCCTATGGTTAATTGCACCTGGATGGTTTCCAATGCTTCGTGCGTTGCCACCAACCTGGAGGTGTGGGTATCCTTGATGAATATGGATACACCCCCTCCTTTTGTGGTGTGGTCCAGGTTTTGGGGCATGATATGAGGTAAAACCTGATAGTGCCGGGGTGCTCTCAGGAGCCTTGAACCAGGTTTCAGTCACAGCACAGACATCGATGTTCTCCATACTGAGAAGGACCTCGAGTGCGTGCATTTTGAGATTTAGACTTCTGGCATTGAGCAGCATTACCCTTAGTTTCTTCCCATTTTTGTTTTCTAGGGTGGTAGGTTTAGAATTTGAGCCTTGCCTAAAAAAGGCACTATGGGGGTGGCAAGAGCCTTAGCCAATATCTGGAATCCCAGGGGTGACAGGTGTAAGCCATCCCTTGCGAAGCAGCGTGGCTTGTCAAGCATGTCATCCCAGGCAGACAGACACTGGATCCCCTTTGAATGACACCAGAAATTAAGCCAATTGTTAAAGCTGATCATCTTGTCTCTATGTTGTGGCATCATTCTTGGTGAAGGAAGGATACTGCTCAGGGTCAGGGTCATACCTGCCTGGGCTACATAATCAGAGAGCTCCTCTATGTCTCTTTTCATGTAGTCCAGGGAGGTACGTCTCAGGTCGTTCACACCAGCATGGATATTTGTACTTGCTGTGGAGTGACCCGAGTGCTTGTGTTATGTGGCGGATTCTAGCACCCGATAGGCAGCTTACTGTGACCCTCTCCTTGTTCAGCCTGGTGAGTGGGACGTCAGTGTGTCTGACTATGGAGTCACCTATGACAAGTATGTTTGGTGTTGTATTTGGCCTTAAGGGCTGTGACTGCTTTGCACACTGATTTTGTGGTTTATGTGTTGCCTGTGGTGTGTCATGAGGTGGCAGTTGCTTGGGTGTCTGCTTTGGAGGCCTCTGATGTTTAGGTAAATTTTTACTCAGAGCCTCAGAGTATGACTTTGTGTGTTTATGTGTTTGATTCATTGTTGTGATAGCTTTATGTGAGACTGGTTTTGAGGTGTGTGTAGTTGCCTTCTCATCCTGTCTGGTCTTGCCAGTCCTGAGTTGAGAAAGCTCAGCCTCCAGTTTGGCTAAATAGCTGCATCTCTCGCAAGTATTTGTGTTATGTGGGAGGAGGAGAGGGTTGTCAGTGTACATGAGGCAATTGTAACATTGCCTCAATATTTCCAAATTCACCAACTGGACAGGAGAGGACGCCAGCATCTGGCCCTTCGACATGCTAGAGAAATTTAGAAGTTAGGGGTGTAACTGAATAAGAGAGGACTTAGTAAGGAAGTGGGTACTCCTGGGGGGGGGTTTGCTAGTGAGGGACTTTGTATAATACAGAAGTGCTAAACCTGAAAAGAAGATGCTTTTAAGACAAGTAAAAGCTTTTAGGAACAAGTGCTGTGCTTTTTAGTTAAGGGATATACTGTTTAGATTATTAGTAGAGCAGTTCTAAGGGAAAAAAATGAAGAACAGACTTTATGGAGCCAGAAAAAGTTTAACCTTGTTAAACCAGCGCTGCCCGATGCTGCTCTAGTGGCAACTCCGCGCTAAATCGTGCTAAAGCACTCTAAAGCATGCTTGATAGCAGGGGCTGGAAAGAGCCAGGAATTGACCAAAAATGGCCAATAAAACTACAGTTTCAAGTCAATAACCCCTCCCACGGGGAGCAGGGAAGCAGCTCAATGTTTTTCACTGCCACTGATCAACAGAGAGACTTTCCTTTAGCCCAAGCAAAAATGGCCTCACAGAAACTTACAAAACAGTTCAAGAACAGCAAGCCTGTAACTTGAACTTTTTTAAATCTCAGAAAAGTGGGAAGAAAGCAAGATTTTTTTTTGTTTTTGTTTTTTCAGAGATAGCAGAGGTTCACAAGTAATATCAAGTTATAACAGTGCAGTAAATGACCCCACACTAGAGTGCTAGTCCAAAGACAGAAAATATGCAAGTTTTGAGAGAAAAATGATTTTAAAATTAAGTGCAAACAGGAAATTCAGTAAACAGCTTTTGGTTGTGCTCTAAATACAGCTACTAATGCAGAAATCAAGTTTAACAAGCCAGAAAATGCTCAAACTAGGCAGCGATGTAGAAAAACTTATCAAATAAACAGAGGAAAAATACTTAAAATCTCAAAAGTAGCTCCTTTCTTCTTTCAGCGTTTTCTCCTCTTGGTGGGTGCTTCACCAACAGCCAACAAGCCTGAAAAGACGCCAAAACCACGAGGCAACTAGGTTTTAAGAGAGGAAGATGAAGGAGTTTTGGAAATGACCCCTTTTGGCCAATAAAACTACAGTTTCAAGTCAGTAACCACTCCCACGGGGGCAGGAAAGCAGCTCAATGTTTATCACTGCCACTGATCAACAGAGAGACTTTCCTTTAGCCCAAGCAAAAATGGCCTCACAGAAACTTACAAAACAGTTCAAGAACAGCAAGCCTGTAACTTGAACTTTTTTAAATCTCAGAAAAGTGGGAAAAAAGCAAGATTTTTTTTGTTTTTGTTTTTTCAGAGATAGCAGAGGTTCACAAGTAATATCAAGTTATAACAGTGCAGTAAATGACCCCACACAAGAGTGCTAGGCCAAAGACAGAAAATATGCAAGTTTTGAGAGAAAAACGATTTTAAAATTAAGTGCAAACAGGAAATTCTCATCACTTGAACATGTGAGGGGGGATGCATTGACAGGTGACAGCAATGCTACCATATGGCCAGAATCCTGAAATATGGATGTGGCAGCTATGCAGTCTGGTAACAAGTTGTGGAGAATCTGTCAGTTATCACAGAGGATTAAGGCTTTGAGCTGTAAAAGTGATACGTCCTGAGGAACAGTGTTTGATTCCCTCAGCCTTCATTTGCCTACTGTGCAACCTTAACCAGGTCATGTAACCAAACAGTGCTGTGGAACAACTGGAAATTTGTGCTAGGCTCCTTAATGGCTTCTTGTATTGCAGGTCTTGCAACTACCTATGAATCTATGAGTCATGAATCACATCCTCCAATGAAATGGTGGAGTTGCTATATTGTGCATGTTAGCAATGTGTGATGTGGTGCCCTGTGGATTTGGAGCTTGATGTGATCTAAGGAAGAATGAGCATGCACGCTGAATGGGTTTCCCATGTTAGGATGAAACAGATACATTGTGTCCATAACCCATGTGACATCCATGACTAAGCATGTTGCTCTATCTGCTCACATGGAATACTGACTGGTGTAGAAATAAGGGAGTATCAACATGCAGCCTGGTCAAGTGTAAAGGGGTGCAACCTGAGGTGCATCACTGGCCATGTACGTGAGACTGGCTTTGGCCAGGTTTGCTGACCTCTGTGTAGACAGATGACAATGATGCTGTGACAAGAATCATCTGTATCACCTAGGTATGCCAAGACTGTAACTGGCCACACTATATTTGGACCATTCAATGACCATGGAAAGGAGGATCTACAGAGGCAGAATGGAGGATGATCATCTTCAGTTTCATGGATGCACCACAGGATGCAGTATTAGCCCCAGTTGATCTGAGCTGCATTACCTGCTTCATGTCCCTGTACACCATATCACTGTGCAGGCCCCAGGTGTCATCATGCAGGAAATGCAGCACACTCTCCATCTCCATAATCATATAGGTAGTATCTGTCTGTGCTTGGCACTAATCTGCACATCCACTGACCAATGCCCAGCAGAAACACCTGATTAGGGACAGACCTGGAGTCATGTTTTTCATACAGACCCCCCATGTCTCCCACATGTGTGGTGTGTGTGAACATCAGAGGCTCACAGAGGCCACCACAAAAATCCAGAACGGCACTCCAAACAATCCTTTTTGGAACCAAAATGGCTAAGTAGTTGCTGCGAAAAATAAATCCACCACAAAAAATTGTAGAAAAATGCTTCTTTACTAAAGTTCTTTGCTTTAGTTCAGTGCAATGAAATAAACAGCACACAACAGCTAACAGCTCACAGCTGACAGTTCAAGGCTATAGCAGCAAACTGGTTATTTTTCTTAGCATCTACTTAGCCAATCCGGTTCCATAGAGGATTGTTTGGAGTGCCAATCTGGATTTTGTGGATCTTTACAGTTTGTTTGGAACACAGTACCCTAATTCTGGGCCTGTGCACCTGTTGTTTCTGGTTGTTTTATACATTATATATATATATATATATATATATATATATATATATATATATATAGCTGTATGTATAGATGTACATATATAGCTACATATAATAGTACATTTTGTTTATATTTGTTAACTGGGATAGAGCACTGATTTCCATGGACCTTTTTCAGACTCGGGTCAAGAGTGAGGGTTAAGTGACTTGCTTAGAGTCATTCAGTTTGTCAGTGGAGGTTGAGGGAATCAATTCCTGGATCACTGGACCACAGAAATCAATTCATTAAAAGACCCTTAATCCTCTGTGTCAACTGCCTGACATGTTGTCATTTTCATTTAGTAATGGTAATCTTAATTATGTATTCTCTGCATTATGTCATAGTCTGCAAAGTGATGCAGCAGATAGTACTACTACGCATAGCTTTGCAGTTTCAGTTCACCAGTTCAGTTCTCAGCAGGGGGGCTTTCACAAAGCGGCTCCACATCTTTCCTGTGCCCATATGAGTCTTTACTGGGAGGTCGGGTTTCATTCCATCATCCTCTAGGTATAAATAGTGTGTGTGTGTGGGGGGGGGGGTGCACATGTATGTGTAGTTGCGACACTGCAACAAACATGACAGATCAAGGTGCCATTTCTGAAACAGATGTTCCTACACATGGTTAAAATTTCTGAGTAGTTTTTCAGTCACAAACAAGCCAAAATATAGTAATTCAAAGACAAGGAGCCCCCTTAAAAGAGCATCTGATTTGATAATTCCCACTAATCTGCCTTCCATGTTTCTTTTCAACAATGTTATACATGCAGTACAAATAACATACGCAAATGTCCCAAGCAGTAAAACCATGTCAGCAGGAAAAACCCTACTGAAAAGTCAAAATTCCATAGTAGAAGTCCCAAATCTGTGAAAGAATATGTGGGATTCACTGGAGATAACAGGAAACTGTGAAAGCCAGTGTACATAAAATAATTTTATATTTTTTGCAGGTTGTAACAGTGCTGAACCCCCAGTGTCAGGAGGCTGCACCCTCACACCCCTGTGTTTTATATTTATATATATATATATATATATATATATATATATATATATATATATATATATATATATATATATATATATATGTGTGTGTGTGTGTGTGTGTGTGTGTGTATATATATATGTATATGTGTATATATATATATATATATATATATATATATATATATATATATATATACACGTATATGTGTATGTATATATATATATATATATATATATATATATATATATATATATATGTATATATATATATATATATAAAGCTTAAAGCTTTTACAAGATAAATGTATTATCTAGTTGTTCTGAACACTTTTATGAATATAATTTGTAGATTCAAATGTATATTAACTTGTAGTATAAAAAAATATATAAGAATTGTTTTTATTTTCATTCAGGAGTTTTTGTATGACATTGGGTAGTTTTTTGTAGCTGACTTTTAAGATACATTCTAAATTCAGTGACTTAATTGATGTTTTAATTAATTGTGAAGACTAATTGTGTAATTATTAGTGCAATGAATATATATTGGATGTTATTTGCTGTTAAACTTGTCTGAAGAAGTGTGGTGAATGTCCGCATGAAAGCGCTAGCAAGCAAAGCAAGTAAAGTATTCTGTTTAAACATTTCCACTGGTCTGCGTTGGTACCTTTTTCTTTCTTTTTTTCATTGTGGTTTATTAATTTTTTCGTTTTATGGCTGGTTGTACGGGTAGCCAACAATCGCAGTCTCAGGAGATGTTTCTATCCAATGTCGACACTGGAAGGGCTGGTAACAATGACACGGATCCCGTTGGTAATCTAACCGCCCTTATCCAGCACCTTACCCAGTGCGTTGATGACCTGGCAGCACAAGTCAACAGCCGGTATCTCGATGCAATGCCTGCAGTTCGCCAGAGGACAGGGGATGCTTTTCAACAAATACCTAGTGCCCCTAGGTCTGATAATGGCGAAAATAGTTCGGAACAACTAGGTTTGGCTTCGGATTCTATGGACAGCATTCCTCCAGCACAGCCAGAGAGATGTAGTTCTACTATGAGCAATCGAAGCGTTTTACCATTACCACGGACTGTCTCAAATAATAACAACATGAATAATGGTAATACGCATTTGTCCAATATTGGACCTCCCTTGTTACATGACTTTATACAAGCATCCGACAATATGTTTCAAAATTTTTTAAATACGGACACAGTAGAGCAAGAAAATTTGAACACTGATATAAATATAGTTTTTAGGTTAAAGCAATTTGACGTAGCTTTGTTAAAATACAAAAAGCTACAAGTTGAAATCTCGTATTTTTGTGAGTGTATTAGGCACAGTATTGTCCCAAAAGGGTTAAGACAATGGAAGTATCCATCAGGTGTCATCAAAGATTCTCCCTTCCATAAACAACTAATTCAATTTTTCAATCAACAGGGGCTTAACTTTTTGGAGCTTCTGATTGGTGCCTATAACACACAAATGCTTGACCTAAAATTACAATTAGAAATTCTTGAAAAAGAAATTAAAGATGATCATGATTTCCATCGCTATGAGTATGATTATGGAAGAATTTTTATCAGTATTAACTCTTTATTAAGTAAAATCAATGAGACTAAGAAGCGTAAATTTGCCAGAGATAAGCAAGCATATGAAAAGCATTTGGCTTATCCTGATCCACCTATCATCAATTCATCATCGTCTTTACCTCAAGGTAAAGCACGCAATGTCGTGGGTAACAACAATGACGCGGATTCTGCGTCTGACGTAAACTTTGACCAGTTCCCACAATCACAAGATGAACAACAAGAACCTAACGCAAATGCATCATCTGGGGTTCTACGTAGTGAAAGGATTCACAACCAAAGAAACGACGTACACAATCGTGATTTATCATCTTCGGGTTTTCAGCAGCAACAACGCAATCACAAGAAAACGAATGGGAATTGGAACGAGAAAGCTCAGAACAGGAAGATATACAACCGACGCAAGAGGTAACAAGGCGTCATTTGAATGGTACGCCGTCTGTGGTGTACAACAGTAGTAAAGACTTTAAAGTTTATGATTACACTTCTTTACCTCCTGCTACAGGACTCATTGATTTACTTGCTAAAGGTTTTAATTTCGCATTGCCTACTAAATTCAATTTAGGTCGAGCATTATGCGACTTGAGATTATACACACGTAAATTAAACTTGAATGTATTGTTTAAAGGCTGTAACAGTATTTTGAATGAGGAACGTGTGCCTAGCACATATAACCCACCCCTCAATAACCATTTGGCTATTTTTGAGAAAATATCTGAAATTCATCTGAGGGATTTACACAATCAATATTTGTTTGGTGATGAAAGTGTTAGTTCAGCAATGAATATTATTCAGTCAGTTAAGAATGAGCAGATACATGTAATGAAACCTGATAAGGGAGGGGGAGCGGTCTTAATGTATGAGGAAGACTACGATAGCAGGATTAAATTGATGTTGTCATCGGATACCTATAAAATGATCTCTAAAAACGAATTTAATCAAGCATATTTAAAAATTAAAAACGCTCTGAGTGATTTATTTATTGAAGGTAGTTTCTCTTCAGAATTATATCACTACCTAAGTATGCCAGCACCCCTTACCCTAGTCATGTTTGGGGTTCCTAAGTTACATAAGGGAATTAGCAACTTAACTTTTAGACCCATAATAGATGGCAGACAATCAATTACATTTGCATGCGCCAAATGGGTCGATAATAAACTAAAGGAAATTTTGAAAACTGAACCCCAGATATGTATTGATTCATGGCATGTATTAAAGAATTTGAATACTATTCCATTTGATAGTAATTATAAACTTTTGACTGCTGATGTTTGTAATTTATATACGGTTATTCCCCAAAATATTGGGCTTGACTGGGTCAGAGAATTTCTTTTATTTAAACGGTACCCTGGTCGAGAAATCGATCTACTTATTAGTTTGTTAGATCTAGTATTGAGTAATAATTTTTTTATGTTTAAGGACCAAATTTATTTACAGCAAACAGGTGTAGCAATGGGCTCCCCATGTGGGGGCACCTTCGCCAGCGCTGTTATGGCGTTCTGGGAACACTCTTTTCTGTTCAAACATGTCTTATTCCAACAAATAGCTATGTGGTACACAAGGTACCAAGATGATATTTTTATGATTGTTAAAGGCAATGACGAACAGATAAATGAGTTAATAAATGTAATGAATTCCTTTACTTTCTTTTTAAAATTCACTTTCACTTCAGATGAAGAATCTATTAATTTTCTTGACATTCTTATTTATAAGGATGTGCTTAGAGAATGTTTTACTACTTGTATTTATAGAAAACCTTTATACAGCAATTATTTTTTGCATTTCTCTAGCCATCATCCTTATTTTCAAAAAAGAGGCATTGTTAAAGGCCAATTGGTCCGTGCTTCGCGTATGTGTTCTGAAGACCATTTATTTTATGAAGAATGTTCTAAACTTAAAGAAATGTTCTTAAATAGAGGGTATCCAAGTAAATTATTTAATAACTTGATGAAAGAAGTGGAAATGAAGAGAAAGAATGGATCTTTAGCACCTCTCTTACAGAAAAGCAATATACAACTATTACCTTCTAATTTAGACAACACCACAGTCAATATTAGTAATAGACGTGCCTCTAGTGGTTCTATTAATTATAGATCTAGTCTGCTAACTCAATATAATGAATTCATGACTGAGTTCCAGAATATTTTAAGTATAAACTGGGACCTGATTTTACAAGATTCACAATGTCGTGAAATTCTAGGTATGAAACCTGTTGTTGTTTTTAAAAAAACACCATCTTTAAAAGCATTGCTGGAACGTCCCCCACAACAGTACAAACCAAATAAAGGTATGTACAAATATGGACATTGCAATTATTGCAAATATATTAAAATAGGTTCCACATTTCAAATAAGAGGGGTAAAATATTTTATTAACAACAAATATAATTGCCTAACAGAAGGAGTTGTCTATTTGGCCGTTTGCCAAACTTGTTGTGCTTATTATTTTGGCAAAACTGAACGTCAACTTAAGCAGCGTATTTATGAACACCAATACGCTATTTCTAAAAATATTGCTACAAACGCTCTTGCCAAGCACATCATGGAGAATAAAAATCATAAATTTTTATTCACAGTAGTTCAAAAAATTAACAGAAATCCAAGAGGGGGTCCTTGGAATCTTAGACTTGAGGAACAAGTGTTGCTATGGCAACTTAAAACTAACGCTTGTTCATTTCCAGGCCTCAATGAGGCCTCATCAATTAAATGTCTTTTAAAGCTTAAAGCTCTTACAAGATAAATGTATTATCTAGTTGTTCTGAACACTTTTATGAATATAATTTGTAGATTCAAAGGTATATTAACTTGTAGTATAAAATATATAAGGATTGTTTTTATTTTCATTCAGGAGTTTTTGTATGACATTGGGTAGTTTTTTGTAGCTGACTTTTAAGATACATTCTAAATTCAGTGACTTAATTGATGTTTTAATTAATTGTGAAGACTAATTGTGTAATTATTAGTGCAATGAATATATATTGGATGTTATTTGCTGTTAAACTTGTCTGAAGAAGTGTGGTGAATGTCCGCATGAAAGCGCTAGCAAGCAAAGCAAGTAAAGTATTCTGTTTAAACATTTCCACTGGTCTGCGTTGGTACCTTTTTCTTTCTTTTTTTTGTTTTATATATATATATATATATATATATATATATATATATATATATATATACACACACACTAATTGAGAGATCGCTGCATCACTGAACCACAGAGAAGAGAAAATTCTCTAAGATTCAGCAAGTTCAGACTATTATATCCATCCATCCATCCATCCACAACCCCTTTTTCCCATTTGCACGGAGGTCAGGATGTCACTTCAACATTAACAATCATCTAGAGCCAATGCTTATTTTTTGTAATTGCTTTTAAACATCCACAGTTAAAAAGATCATGCTTATAGTCCACAAACTCACAATGCGAATCCCCATTGAAATAGCATTGTGTTAGCTGTTCACCTAAACTGAAACTTCCTTATCATTTAGCAGGTACTTTATTTAATAAAACCTGTCCTTATAAACAATTAGTCATCCTGCACTTTCTGATATTTTTACTTATTGTGTAACCCTAGGTTGAACCTGAAAATGGTCTATTTGGGTCCTTCTGCAAATGTTTGTAGTGTTCCTGATATGACAATTGTTGCAAATACTAGCTGTTATGGTGGAGACAGTGTAGGATCCAACATTGCTAGTATAAATAAAGGTATTGAACAAGTAAATAATTATACCACCAACACTCCATCAACATCAGCTACCCCTAATTCCGTTATTCAGGAACCTGTGGTAAGGAGGTCAATACCCTCCTCTAACAGTGGCTCAGGACCGACACACCCTCCCCCTTTCCCGATAACCGACATTCAGAGAAGGGGAAGGAGTCGATCCATGAGCAGGGGGAGACAGAAACAGAAAGCTTCTGGTGGGGAACAGAAAGGCCCCACTTTGAAGAAAATGTGGGAGTGGTTAACACTACCATAGTTTGGGATATCTCACATAGACCCTTAGATAAAGATGAAATAGAACTTTTAAATAAGGGCCTATCTTTTATACCCATTGTTGATAGTGATTTGACAGATACTATTATAGATACAAAACTTTTTGTCCGCAATGTTCAACTGAAATTACTTTTCAAAAATGAGTTGTGAAGTGATGTTCATGTCCCTCGATTCTCCAAACCCAGTTTATTTATTACCATCCTCTACTAGATGCGTTTAGCAAAATGATTGAGGAGGATGTTAATGATTTATGTAGCAATCCTCACAGTAGAAACAAGAGAGGTAATTTAACACATAGACATAGATTAGCTCTACGAAGATTGAAGAATGGAATATTATTATTAGGCCAGCCGAGTGGGCCTGTTGTTGTGATGGACATGATTGAGTATAATCACCTCATGAACAAAATGCTTGGTGAAAACAGATTTTACATGACCATCCATTTACAAGAGGTCCAGACTCATGTCACTTTTCACAGTCATTCCTAATCATGAAGGCTTAGAATGTATTTATAAGTATCTTACATAATATACTGAACTTGAACCCACCCGAGTAGACCTATTATGTCTCTTATTAGAAATTGTTTTGGAGAATAACATCTTTCTGTTTAATGATAGCTTATATATACAAAAAGATGGCGTAGCTATGGGCACGTCCTGTGCTAATAGCTACACCAATCTAGTTATGGCTATTTGAGAAAAAGACAGCTTGTTTGCCTTACCTAGGTTTCAGAAATTTGTGATTTTCTACAAACGTTTTGTAGATTATCTCTTCCTCCTATGGACAGGGAGTAAGAGTGAATTGGATACTTTCTTTGATTAAATTAATTCCCTCACAGATTATCTGAAATTTACTATGGTTGAATCCACTTATAGGATCACTTTTTTAGATGTTTTTATAGAGAGGTTGAGTACTGGCAAATTGAATACTGGTGTTCATAGCAGTGACATCTCGTGTCATCGGACTGCAGGACTGCAGCCCTCCCAGCAAAAAGAGTTAAGTTTCATTTATCGTACAATACATTCATTCAATAAAAAATATATTTAAATAAATATTTTGTTTGTGTTGTGCAATGTGCAGCTCTGCCGAGTCTGACCGACTCGCAAAGTCCCGGAACTCGAACTGCGCATGCTCGTCGAGTTCCTGGATTTTGTTTTTTACTTTTTTTTTTTTTTATTTAGCATTTGTGTAAGTCTGCTGGACTGCTGTAAAAGCAGTCTAGATTAATGAGAAGGCATCAGTGTGATGCCCAGAAGTCTTGGTGGTTTTAACTGCACAGTAAGTAGAAGGGGGGGTCGGACTGCCACGTCAGCAGTCACGTACATGACGTGGATGGCTGGATGGCTACTGATTGGTTCTCACTCTCTTATCGAAAAAGAGAGTGAGAAACAATCAGTAGTAGTAGCCTGTAGCACAGTACTCTTTACTTGTGCTATGGTGCTACCGTTAGTGAAAACTGAAAGGTAATTATACAACTTTGTTTTTTTGGCTTGCTTGCCTGCAGTGTTGGTGTTGCCTTGCCTTGCTGGTTTGCTTATGCAAGCAGTCACAGAGTCAGACAGAGCAAAGGATAAGAAAGAAATCTTTCTTCGAGACAGACACAAGTGAAATTATTAAAACTTAACTGAGGTAGGTATCGGCTCGGCTCGGCTCGGCTCTGCACTGTACAGATGTCAATGTAATGCTTTTTTTTTTTTTTTTATAACAGTAGATAGCTTAACTTTTGCATAAAATGGGACAATGTGTAGTACTTCAGTTCAGGTTTAAATCAGTGATCTGTTTGACTACTTACAGTTAACTACTACAAAGCATGGTTTACACACTGGTTATTCTCAATACTTATTTTCATTTTACAGATTCTGCTACTTGTTCTGAAGTCAAGAAGGTTCAAGGTTGTCAATCCCATTTTGGAAAAAAAATGTAATATTTAGTTCAAAATATATTATAAGGTTACCTGCTTAGGCTGCTTTACATTCAATTTTATACACTTTGTACTGCTTAAGCTTTCTTTTACTGAGAAGGCTCACAACAACTTAAGTTATTTGCTTACAAGTACAACTCAAATTACATCATTTCTGTTACAGCAGAACTTTCCAACATATTAATAAAGTCAGAATGCAATTTCAATAAGCACAGGATTTTTTAGGAAACCTTCAGCAAATAAGCCATTGGCCAAAATTCAACATCTGTCAGAATACAAATGTAACATTTTAATGCTTGTCACTGCAACATTTCTTTAGGTACACTTTCACAAACACAAGTATAATCACTTTTTTACATCCATTTTTCCTTATATCAGTTTTACCAAGCATTTCTACCTTCATCCGAGTTTTGCTTTGCAGGGTAAATAACCCAAACACTGCTTCCACCAGCACAGCTTTTTCAGAACCACAGTCGCTCATTAGAGCTCACCGCAGCAAAAACTCACCATGCCAAGAAAAACTGCGGTATTTTTTACTTTCCCAGTTTCTGAAGTTGTTATACCCCACCAATAGTTCAATGCATTCAGCTACATAAAAGCATTTTTAATGTTTTCATTGGGATTATTAGTATCAGAAGTCAAATTCCCTACTCTTTACCCTCTGCATTGACATTTTTACATATGACCTTATCTTCATAATTTGACAGTTTTACTGTCAATGGCTTCATTGTTCTGGACTTCTGGGCTTTAGATTTGTGATAGGGAACTACCCCAGGCACTTTTCCTAATCTATTGCCTACCACTCACCTGAATCATCAAAGGGGCAGCATTAGCTTTTCAAAGCAGCAAGCTGAACAAAGGCAGCTGCAAAAGTAAGGATGTTACTGGTGTCTAGGCTAGCATAAACATCCATAATTTTGTAAGCAATGGTGCGTTTTGCATTTTTGGACTAAATACTCTCAAACGCAGTGAAATCGGCACTAGAAGTCAAGTCAGTATATGTATTGCCGTCAGAACTCTAAACTCTTGTTTTTTAATGTATTATAGACCCTGTGTATGTGGATGTGTGGGAATGTGTGTGTATCTATACAAGAAATTCTGTAGAGCAATTGATGTAAACATCATTAAATAAATATTAAGGAGGGCTACAGTTGCTTCTTCTCAAGAAAATGTCAGTACTAATCAGAGTACAGAAGAGGGCATGAGCTGGGTGAATGGAAAGATGTGGATTTTCACAGACGTAGAGTTGTGGACAAAGCTAAGAACAAACACAGGTAGTAAGCAACGAGAAGTAAGTAAGAGATTCCAGCAAATCCTGGGTTAGTACTGTTTTTAAGTAAGATAGCATTGTTTAACAACTAGGGCCACAAATGGGTCACCATGGCATATAACCTTTAAATGCAGAAACAGGTACATCTGTCCTTGATTTTGCAGAATGTTCTGGTTTCTGTCATATTTTTATACTGTTGATTTATGCTTATTATTATTCAGAAAGTGCCTGTCGCTCTGTGTTTAAGTAGCAATGGTTTAATGAACATCAGGTAAGCTTGTCTGAGATTGTAAGATGCAAGTAAGCTTTAATAAGCATACTGTTAAAGAATTGCCAACATTGAAAGCCTTTCTGTTGTTGCCATGCAGAGAATACTTACATAACTAGATAACGTATAAGCCTTGGGTATTGAAATGCATATGACAGTATTTGTAATAAAGGACAGGATTACATTATTTTAAGAAGCTCATTACATTTGTTGGAGACTTGCAGTCATCTTTGCAGGCTTTACCTGTAAACTAAACAGAATGCCAATCTATCGTGTGTGGTCCATAAGCTGTGCAGTAATCCTTTAGGCAATGTATGTTGAGCTTGTTTCTTGTTTGCTTTTCATTTTTTACTTTGATCAGGTTTTCCCTATGAAACAAGTATATAGTTGTTGTCAGGCAGCAGGTCTTTTTTGTATAAGAAACATTTTTACAAGTGGGGGTATCACAGAGATTGCTACTTTCAGCATGTTACTTGGTACTTTAATAAGGCTGAATATAAATTATAATTAGAACTGCAGTGCAAGGAGAAGTGGTTTGAGTTGAGTGCTGCTTGTTTTTTATACTTGATTTTGACTGGCATTCCATTAATGTATTTAAAAAGTAATTTATTTTTTCATGCCTCACAACCTTTTTGTTTCCATCTAGATATTAAGTAAGCTGTTATGCAGCCGGTGCATTGAAATGTTTTTTTTTCTTCTATACTCCATTTTGTCTTGATTGGACACTCATAATGACAGTTTGGCACCCAGGGCAGTGTATTTAATTAAAGTTACAGTTTTTGTGGTTTTGAGTGTAGCTCCTCCCCTTTCTAGTTGGCCGCACCCCTTCCCATTGACCCCCACCCATTCAGCTGTCTCCTGCAGCCCCCCTTTGATTTGAAGTCACCAGCTGCCACTTGTTTATAGGAAGTCTTGTTACAGGAACATATTGTTACATAGAGGGAGTATGCACCCGAAATATGTTTTTAACGACATTATTAAAGGACAAGCAATTAGAGCCTCCAGGATTAACCCTAGACAAAAGGGACATGAAAATGAATTGTTGGACCTAAAAAGCAGATTGTTAGCCAGGTCATGTAAGGCTGATGAGATATCTAATGGATTTCAAGGTATTGAACATTACAGGAATGATATAGCTTGACTATATTTCTCTGACATGGGCAGCAGTACATATTCTAGTAGACTAGATTCAACCCAAGCAGTTAGTCATACTAATTTTGCTCAGAAATTTCCTTTATTTTTTACACATGATTTTGATAATGTTAAAGAGATTATTTATAAACACTGGAGGGTTTTAACTGTTAACTCACAAATTAAAGCGGTTGTAGGTGAAAATCCTCAATTTTTATTTAAGAATAAGAAGAACTTACACAGAATTTTGTGTTATCCGAAAACCATAGAAGCTCATAGCAATGGTTCCTATAATAAAGGTACATCTCCCTACAATAATTGTAATTTTTGTACTCATATCTGTAACCATAGTATGTTTGTTCACCCAGTCACCACATATTGTCACGTTTTTGATGTGGTGGCTAATTGCAATACTGAACATATTGTTTACCTTGCCCTATGTACCCGCTGTCCTGCCTTCTATATTGGTAAAACTGACAGAAGGCTTAGGGACAGAGTAAGGGAACACCTATATCAAATACGTATTAGGTCTAGTACCAATGTTTTGCATAAACATGCTCTTGAAACAGATACTTTGCATACATTTAAGTTTATGGTTCTCCAGGTGAATACCCCCAGTATGAGGGGAGGTGATGTTAGAAACTACACCGAAAGAATAGAAATAAAGTGGATTATTAAACTTAAGGCACATGTTAGCCCAGGTCTGAATGATAAGATTTCTTTAAAACCTGTTCTAAAATACAGGGGATTAGTTGTGAGATAAAATTGAAACGTGTTTTTTATATAAAAGTTTATTTATTCCTAGTTTTAAAAAATCTTTGATATTTTTAGTAGTGATGATTTAATGTTTCATTTAGCCCTCAGGACATATGTTTATATGTTTTTATTAGTATTAATTTTATTGTTAAGTATAGGAAATGATGTCACTGACTATTTGCATAATTAATTAGTAATTATAAAAAAAAGGAGGAGTAATGGTTTGATTTTTGTTAATGGTCTGAGGAAGCCTGTTGGCGAAAGCGCTTACCTACCTGTCTTGTGTATCTAATAAACGCTCATTGGATTTTTTATATGGAACGTGCTGTTTATGGACTTATTTTAACTGCAGTTCAAGCCTTGTTCTTTTGATGTTCATGACTTTACTCTGCACAGGTTTGCTCCTTGGCTCCATCGTTTATTTTATTTATATTTTTGTATGCGACTGGCTTAGGAGCATTAATTGCCTGGTGGTTTGCTTTACCGTTATCTTTTATATATTCAGGTCGGTGTTCTATATGTCAAAAGACAAACAAATAAATACATAGATGGTTGAATATAAAAGTGAAATATTCTGTATTGTTGGTTGATTCTGACTTTTTTTAATATAACAAATAAAGCCCTATCTCTAAACTAATTTAATACTAGACTTAGCACAAAGCAGTGGCTGTCCATGCAAGGAGAGTAAAGACCATCTCCACACTTTATTGCCCGTCTATATCTGAAGGCATGCCTGTGGTTGTTTGCTCATTAAACATGAGAGATGTGTAAAAGTGTAACAACCTACATCCTAAAAGAATGCTTTCCTAAATGGAAAGCCAAGTCAAATAATTTTAAACATTTTATATACTGATTTATGAACTTCCAGATGCAGCTATTAGGATGGGTAATTTCTGGTAAATTAGCTTTCTTCTTAATTACACTGAGTTTGTCTGGTATGCAAACATTGAACTGTCAGTGTACTGTACAGCTAAATTACATCCAATTTTCTTGCAAAATTTTGTTTTGATCTTTTCAGCACTTTGAACTGGTCATCTAAGGTAAAATACAATGTTGATATCACTTTCGATTATGAAACAACACTAAGCCCTGAACTCTTGTTCTAGGAATGTTTATTTCTCAGAAAATATGTGCATGTTGCCGTGTTTAGAAAATTGAATGTATTCCGTTTTCACTGTTTATTTATATAAAGAGTTGCTGGTCTCGCTTTATTATGTAGTTAAGTTTTCATAAGTCATTATTTCATCTACTATTTTGTTCTGTGCTCTTTTCATTGCAGGCACAGTTGGCATAGTTGTCACTGTAATGTGGCATTTAACTCAAGCACTTAAGCTGCATAAACATGCAAACTTTGTGCCCTATAAGAAACAGAAAACCTTGCAGGTTTTTAGAGGAAAATAGAAATGAACACATGCAACTGACAGTACGGGTTAATAAGTCACTTCTGAAATAATATAACAAGAGAACACTTAGCTTGGTATTTAAAAAACACATTACATATGAAGTAAGCTCATTTATGCATAGCATAAAGGAATATAACTGCTGCTTGTAGTCCAGAAATGCAATGTTTCATAGCACAAAGAAGAGATAATTTCTGCTGATATCTCCAATATCAGCAGTCATTGATAGGGTTGATATTAAAAAACTCAGTACCCTAGCTAATACACAAAACCAAATCCTAAAAGTCCTATCAAAAGTTAAAAATACTGCATTGATGGGTCATGACCATATCCACAGAATGCATCTTAAATAGCATGAAGCATGATTTAGCCACACCCCTAACAACACTGTTCAGTCTCAGCCTCCATACAGGTGTTGTACCAAGAGAATGGAGAACAGCTACAGCCATTCCCCTGCATAAGGGAAGACCTTCCATAGACACATGTCTGACCAGCCTCATATGCAAAGCCATGGACAGATATTTCATATTACTAATCAGTCAGGACACAGGGAACTTCCAAACACTGGACCCATCTCAGTTAGGTTTCGTCAAGAGCAGGTCATTCTTACTCAACCTGCTGAACTTTTTGAAGAGGTCACCAAAGCAACGTATGAAGGTTAAACAGTAAACACCACATACCTTAAACTGGCTAAAGCTTTTAACACAATCCCCCCACTCAGACATAGAAGAAAAGCTAAGTAAACTGGGACTAAACCTCTGTGTCACCTGGTAGATTGCCAACTGGCTCACAGGTAAGATACAGTAAAGGTATACCTTTAAAACCGAGAATTGCACTGGTTCAAGTGCTCATATGAGCGACTCGAAACCACGAAACTGACAATGTCGACAAACCTTCACGTTCGAAAAAAGTACAGTTGTGTACACTTACCAGAAATGTAGATGTTTGAGTGTATTCACTGTTGCAGTCATTACACTTGACACTTGGGTTATCCTGCTGGCAGGCTACCCTCAGTCGGCCTGAATTCTAAAGTCTAGGTCTGGCGTCAGTTGCTGATGCCTCTTCCCTGACATCAGTGCGCCAGGGGTAAAAAAGATGCAGCCGACACCATTTTCTTCAGTTTTTCTTGCCCCAGATGTCAGGTGCCCCCCAAAGGGTAGACTAAAAATATGCCAATAAAACATGCATGCACCAAAATATATATAATACCTTCATCTATAAGCAAATACACCACATGGGTTATATAGGTTAGAGAAGAGCAGATAAACTGCAGCCAAGATATGGGGATGGTGGGTGGGTAACCTGGACTGCAACAGTGAATACACTCCTCTCCCCCTTATTCTGTGGGTTTGGATAAAAGGTAGGCAGATGAATAGTTTGGCTAAGGGCCACACTGGGCACTACTTTAGGCATAAATGTTGGGTTTGTCCTCAGAGAAACCCTGTCTGGATAAA
This sequence comes from Protopterus annectens, assembly GCF_019279795.1. NCBI lineage: Eukaryota > Metazoa > Chordata > Ceratodontiformes > Protopteridae > Protopterus > Protopterus annectens. The sequence goes on from NC_056745.1 coordinate 520,386,195, forward strand.
AAATTATAAAAGGTTTCACAGCCATGAATGTCTGTAGCTCTGAAACTCATCTTGCAGAGGTTATTGCTAGGAGCAGAGCTGTTTTCCAAGATAAAAACTTTATATCAGCTGTAGCGGCTGGCTCAAAAGGAGGCAGGGTGAGTTTTTTCAAAACATAATTGAGGTCCCATGCAAGTATTGGTGATCTCTTTGGAGGCCTTAAGTTTTTGGCTCCTCTGAGGTACTGCCTTAACAGCAGATGAGAAAAGATTGGTGGCTCTGTATTGTAATCAGCTGAAATGGCAGAGGCATGAATTTTGATTGATGAAAAAGATAGGCCTTTGTCCAGCATCTCAGTTAAGTATTGCAAAATCTGAGGAATATTTGGTACAGCTGTGTCAATTCCTTGTGCGTGGTTCCAAGCACAAAATCTCTTCGATTTTCCAGCATAAGATTTTCTGGTACTAGGCCTTCTGGCCTCCAAAATGACATCCATTACAGCTTTAGTGAGAGGCGCATTTTGTATTACTACATTATCCGCCATGCTGCCAGATTTAAGATCTTTAATTGGCTGTGTTTTGTTGGGATAGTAGATGAGGTATTTGAGGCAAGGTCCAAGCCGGGCATTGAGACAAGTTCCTTAGGATTGGGTACCAGTGCTGGCAGGGCCAGTCTGGGGCAATCAGTATCATTTTTGGCTTCTCTTGTCTAATCTTTAGGAGTACCTTGGGGAGGAGAGGCAGTGGAGGAAAGGCATATACTGTTAAGCTTTTCCAGCTGAAAGAGAGGGTGTCCACTTTCCATGCTTGTCTGTGATAAGTCCTTGTGCCGAATCTTTTTAGTTGGTAGTTGTGAGGAGAGGCAAATATATCTATATCCGTGCATCCCCATTTCCTTGTTATCATGCTGAAGACTTGTGGATCCAATTTCCACTCGTGGGGATCCATGAGGTTTCTGCTTAGTTCATCTGCCAGAATATTTATCTTTCCTGGCAGGAATTGTACCTGCTGATGTACCTGGTAAGTCAAAGCTGTGTCCCACAGAGTCATGGCTAGTCTGCAGAGGGGGTAAGAATGAGTGCCTCCCTGCTTGTTTATATACCACATGACCATGGTGTTGTCTGTCTTTATCAGTAGTTGTCCTGGATGAAGTAGGTCCTTGAAGGCTGTCAGAGTATTCTGGACAGCTAGCATCTCTTTTTGATTGATATGTAGATGCATCTGGTTTGCGTACCATGTTCTTTGAATACATCTTCCTGCCATGTGGGCCCCCCAGGCATAATCTGATGCATCCGTTGTTAATGTCTGCCTGGCTGGGGGTAAAGTGAATGGCTGTCCCTTGTTCTGGTGACAAGCCTTCGCCCACCAATGAAACTCCTTTTGCAGGCAGGGAATGAGGGTAATTATAGTTTCCAGGCTGTGGCAATGTTGTGTCCAAACACTTTTTAGGTACCATTGAAGTTTCCTCATATGCAGTCTCGCATATGGAATTAGTAGAATGCAGGATGCCATGAAGCCCAAAGCCTGCAGAATTTTTCTTGCAGATAACTGGGCCTTTGTTGCCAACAGGTTGAAATAGGTAGTCAGTTGCCTTTGTTTGTCTGGTGTGAGATAAGCCATCTGGGTAGTTGTATTTAAGCTTGCACCCAGGAATATTATCTCTTGAGAGGGTACTAGTTTTGATTTCTTTTCATTGACTGTGTACCCTAGGCCTGTTAGAAATCTCTTTACAAATGCCAGATGCTGTAGCAGAATGTCCTTGTTCTCTGCTTGAATGAGGCAGTCATCCAAGTAAGGATATATTTGTATTCCTCTTTGTCTGCAGAATGCAATTACTGGTGCCAGGCCCTTTGTGAAGACCCTGTGCGCAGTAGATAAGCCAAAGGGCAGTGCAGAGAATTGGTAGTGCATTGAGCCAGCTTTGAATCTGAGGTATCGTCTACATGTTTGTCTGATTGGGACATGCAGGTATGCCTCTTTTAGGTCTAAAGTCACCAGCCAAGCCTTCTTGCCCAGCATGGGCAGAAGTTGCTGTAGAGTCAACATTTTGAATTTTGGTATCCAGTATTGGTCTCCAGGTCTTGTCCTTTCTTGGTACCAAAAACAGTCTTGAATAAAATCCTTGTCCCTGCTCTTGCTCTGGTACTTGTTGAATGGCCCTCATGTCCATGAGGGATGAGACTTGCTTTTGTGCCTCTGCCCATTGATGTTTTGGCAGGTCTGGCCAACCGTTTGTCCTTGGCAGGGTATGGAAGTGAAACTTGTAGCCTTGTGACACTATGTCTAAGACCCATTTGCCCTGGGTTATGTGCCAGTTTTGAGAAAAAAGTGCTAGTTTTCCCCCTAAAGGTGCTGCCAGAAGATAAGTGCTCGGTGCAGGCAGAGGGAAGTCATTGGGACTGTTTCCTGTATGGTTGTGATTTGTCTTCTCCACTTTTGGAGGTAGAAGCAGCCCATTGTTTAGACCTGTACGAGCCTTGGGGCTTGGATTTGCCTCTTGGGCATCTGTATCTGCCCCTTTGTGGTCTGTCTGACACTGGAAAGGACCAATTCTTTGTAGGCCAGTGTCTGCTAAATCTTGGAGGCTGAACCTGTAAGAAATCCTTAACCGTTTGCATAGATTTAGCTTTGTCCCCCATTTTCTTTAACACCTCTTCTGCTTTAACACCAAAGTACCATGCTCTAATGGGGCATCTAATAATTTTGCTTTAACATGATCAGGCAGAGTTTGTTCCTTTAACCAAGCATGTCTCCTGATGACAGAGCCTGTCACAGTGGCTCTGCAGGAGGCCTCCAAAGAATCAAAACCACATTGCAAAGTATGCTTTCCAACTTGTTCAGCTGCATGCAATAAATCCTGCATTTCTTTGTTTTCTGCACATTCAGAATTAGTCAACATTTTCTGTTTACGCAGTGATATAATGTATTGCTGATATTTGGGCATATGAAACTGACAATTTAAAGCCATTTTTCCCCATCTGTCCAATGCCCTAGAATCCTTGTCAGAGGGGGTAGGGTTTTTTGCAGCGGAAGCCTTGACCCCTTTGGGACCCTGAGAGATGGTTTCTGGGTCAGCAGCAGGGTTTTTGAAAAGGAATTAATGAGAGTCAGGGACCCTGTAGTACCTGTCTGGCTTAACAGGAGCTGAAGGTAAGGAGTCAGGGGTCAGACTGGACTCTGAAAATACATCATCAATGATGTCTAACACAGGTGGAATAGCTAGGGGCCTGTGTTGTGTTAGTAAAAGGAAGTCTCTGAGCCTTTTCTTAGATTCTGAAAAATCTTGGCTCTCCCAGTGGAAATCATCCCTCATGGTATGCAAGGTATCTCCAAAAGAATAATCCTCAGGAGGAGAGGCTGAAGGGACAGATTCTTCAGCATCAGAATCCTCATAGGGAGGAAGAGAGTATTCCTGATCAGAAGAGGAATCAGATGAAATGGAAACCTGATCTGAAGATTCATATTCTGTCTCTTGCCTAGGCCTTTTATCAGGAGATGGATGGGAACCCCTGATCAAAGTAATTAAGTCTTCGGCCATTTTGAGCATCTGTTTTTTGGGCATGGAGGCCTGTCCATGAGGCTGTTGTACTCGTTTCTTTATCTTTAAGTGTGCTTTAATCTTTGCCTTTGAAGCTGCAGTGGTTTTAATGTATAATTGAGTTGGTCTGAAAACACCCTCAGAAGCCGATGCCTGCTCAGCAGCTCCGGACCCACCTGAGGGAATAGTCTCCGAAGATCCAATACTTTGACCTTCCAGCGGCCTAGGCAACTCCACGTGGGAGTCGGTAGCGGCCTGCGGGTCTAAAGTAGCGGGTGTCAGGGGCTGCGAAGGCGCCTCACTGAGAACTGGCAAACCGGCGACTGGCTTAGAAGAAGCCTCATCTGTTTTGGACCTCGGATGCCTGTCCTTCTCTTTTTCTTTGCATTTCTTGTGAATTCCAGTAGTCGGATGGCTATCTGATGACATGGTATAATTAAATCTTCTGCCAAAATAGTGTAATGCAAAATCATACCGACGCTTAATAGTGCGTTGGTTAAATCTAGCACAAAACCGACAACTAGCAATGTCATGGTCAAAGCCTAGGCAAGGAATACAGTAAGAATGAAAGTCCTTATGAGGTATTTGCTTCCCACAAGAAATACAATTATTAACTTTTTCTGACATCGGTCTGGAGCAAGAAAAAAGTTTCCCAAATGAGGTACTTAGCTTTTATGAAGACTTCGGATCTGAAATTACAACACGAAAATCTCAGGAGTCGGCCGACCAGCACTTGCAAACTGCTTATGCTTCGGGCACCGCACAGCAAGAAAGACTGAAGAAAATGGCGTCGGCTGCATCTTTTATACCCCTGGTGCACTGACGTCAAGGAAGAGGTGACAGCAACTGACGCCGGACCTAGACTTTGGAATTCAGGCTGACTGAGGGTAGCCTACCAGCAGGATAACCCAAGTGTAATGACTGCAACAGTGAAACACGAAGAACATCAGCAAATCAAACAGCAGTGTCATTGTTTTTCAAACATAATGGTCGAAGAAAATAACAAAACAAAGTGTAAAGCAGGGGGGCAAGCTCCCACACCCCCCTACTTTATTATTCTAACTAAAGATCGCACTACAGTGGGGAAAGGAACCATTTCCCGATCCCCACTATAGTGCAATCTGCCCCCGAATGTCAAATGTGCAATGAGCGAATCTCACTGTGCATTCACTCATTGCACATTCAAACATTTTTCCATTCAGCATTTGCAAATCTTGCAGGCTGCCTTTTGAAAATGTTCTTTTCACCCTTCTGCAATACATGATTTTAAAGGTAAACCTACAGTAAATCAATATAGGGGAAGTATCCTCCGCAAAGTGATCAGTGCCCAGTGGAGTCCCCCAGGTTTCTGTGTTGGGACCACTTCTGTTTGGCATCTACTACTCTGAAGTAAAAGCCAATATCAAGGGGCTCTAACTAGCTAAGTCTGCAGATGACTGCAATCTAGGAGCAATCATTATATCCCATCCTGCAAGAAGGTTTGTTCTAAATAAATAACTTGTGCCAAAACCATGAACAGAAACTAAATGCAAAAAATGGATTATTGCGTGGTTTGGGAAGTCATCTACCCCCAGAGAACTAGCACATTGATAATGCACCCATAAGAGCTGACTCAGCTGTTCGGGATTTGGGAACTTATGTGGACAGTGACCTAACTTTCAATCAACATGGGTCCATTGTTTTAAGAAAGTTGTTCTGTACTGCACATATTATAAACAAAGGAATTGCATCCAGATCTAGGGATGTCATTGCCCCCTTTACTCAGTCCTCATTAGTAAAATCATTGTGTATAATGTCCCCTTTGGTATGTATCTTTCCAGACACATGCAACAACTGGAGTATCCACAGGGGTAACTTACTGAAAGGATACAAGGTCTAAACAGTATGACTTACATGGATCAAGTCAACGTTCTGTCACTATATTTGGTATCGTACAGATTGTTAAGAGGTGACCTGTGGCTGGCATGCAAAGCATCCTTACTACAGATCAGCAAGTCAAATGGAATCAGAAATGCTTATTCCAGGGATCTAAACCTCATCTGCAAGATCAGTAGAATGGTTTGGAAGGACAAATTTACCCCTCAGAGGGCACCACTGCTCTGGAACAGACATCCATGTAAAACAAAGTTCATCTGTCTCCATATTCAAGTATAACTTGGCTCTGTGGAAGGGAAACAAAAAATTTACTCTCAGACTGTCTCCAGTGCTGCTAATAGAGACATGCATCTCCAAAATGCTTTATCCCATGCATGGCCCCCTCATATTATCTATGGTATGATCCCAGTTATTCTCACTAGGGGTTAAATATACGTATTAACCATGGGATGGGTAAGGCCAATATAACACCAAATGGGACAGGTTAATTCATGCACAAAAAAGGGAAATCGGCCAGGCTTAAAATGGCCTGCAAAAGCAGCTAACCTAGTACTTTCTTATGAACCTATGAACCCATGGTAGTATCACATATGTCTTGCTTTGAGAAGATCAACTTTAGTGCATTTTTCACAGTGCTATTTGTGGTGATTGTTAATTTAAGAACTTCAGTATATCTGAAATAATAACCATCACATCAAGTACATTACTTTTTAAAATGAAATAGGTCTGTGCCCAACTCAATCCATAGTCTGCCTAGTATTGCTTTTTGGAGATAAATCAGATCTCTGCTGAATTTACACTGGTTTGCCTGGTGCTATAAAGGGCAACATCACTTCTCACTTATTGCTGTGATGGTGCAATTTACACACATCACAGTTTTGTATCACTGCTTCTGTCTGTGCAGACATTTCTGATCAGTATTTCATGTCTCTTGCTCTTTCCTTATGCTTCACTATTTCAAGATGACAAATTTATTCTGTCAAGTATCTTTTCTCTGGTTACGTGCTGTCAGCTTTAACTATTAAGCCTTAGATCCAGTTTCCTCCAAAGCAAGACTGGATTTCCTTTTGACCAAAAATGTTTTTTTTACTATAGACAACCTCTTATTGTCACTTCCTTCAATAACAGCATTTCCAATTCAGTTAAAGTAAATGTCTGAATTTCTTTCATTTTTTTCTTCTTTCAAAGGCAACTGTGGAATTACCCAAATAATCTCATTATTTTTCTAATATCTTTTGACTATATTCTGATAAGCAGGCTTTCAATTTGCTCATTATATTTGCTACATAAAGCTTATTAACTGGTCTGCACTTCATTTTCAGTTTATAAGTCTCCAAATTAAGCAACGTTTTCTCTAATCTCAGGGATGCTTTGTACAAAGGTTTTCTGAAAATGGTTTGTGTTTATTGTTTGTTTCCACTTATATTCCTGTCATAAATATATTTGTGAGACTTTTCATATCCACACAGTTTTGCTAACTGTGTTCATCTGCAAATGCTCTTGACATATAGGAAACTGATCATTTTCCCCATAGCTTACTTATGAACCTATAAAATCACAAATCCCATTACAATCTGACTTACATCCAGGTGCTTCTGTCGATAGCTTCTTGAAAATCTCTCAAAACTCTTTTCCAGTCCATATTTCCATTCAATGTCTACTATGTCAATATCCAACATCTTTTATAGAGACATGGTTATCTCAGATAAATTAAGCATAAACTTTGTAAGATTCTGCACCAATCCTAGAAGACTCACCAATTTCTATTTGGCTTCTGCCTTTGGGATTTGTACTATTTTTCTGCCTTTTCCTGAGTCATGCTTAACCTCTCTGAAATTAAAAACATGACCTATATGTTTCATACCTTTGTTGTAAACTTATTTGTTCAGTAATTATTTCATTCTCTTGTTTGCTCAACTTATATATAACCATCCCACCTGTCATACTACAAATTCAAAGGTTTCAAATACTTGTGTATCTGCTCTTCTAAATACTGAAATACATGTGGCACTAAGCACATTCCAAACAGAAATTTCGTAATCTATACTATCCTAATTATGTATTAAGTGCAAACAGAGCTTTCATTATCTAGATTTATCTGCCAAAATCACTGTTTAGCATGTAATGCTGAAAAACATTAAATGAAGCTAAGATCACCTTTTCATTTGTAAGCAATGGCTAATGATAACTTTGGACACTTCATTCAGCATTTGCAAATTTGATTCTTGCCCTGCTTTACAACAGTGACCCATTATTTACCCATTCTGTTGGCTCCGTATGTTTTTATAATGTTGGCTAATCTTTCCATTCACTCTTAATTCCTCTTCAGTTCTGCTCACTAAAAGCCATATAATCTTTAGTTATCTAAATATGATAGCCTCCTAGCAAATTACCAAAGCTTCTAAATAAATTAACATGGCCATGCAAGATATCTTTGTTGTGGTCCTCTGTATTATTCAAGTAGGCTCTGCAACTGTGCAATTGTTGTATGCAGCTGCTTTGTGCTTGTAGTTTGTGACTGAGCATCCAAGTGCTCCGGATTATGTGGAACGCTCCGCATTTAATGACGAGTGAAGTCACTGTTCCGCATTGAACAGCTGTGGCTCCGCTATACACATTCTGATTGGTTTGTGTACCACAATTACTGCCAATTGTCATCGCGGTATACAAACCAATCCATAGCTGTGCTGCCCTTCCACATTACACAGCACTGGCTGTGCTCTACAGTTTTTGAATGGCTTGTACACCGCATTTACAGCCAATCGTGAATGCGGTGTACGAGCCGATCAAGTAATGCGTTTCAGGACAGGAGCCAATGAGAGCTCCCCAATACAGGTCAATCACATTCTGCTGTGGATTGAAGATGTCGGGACTGGGACTCGGAAGCCAGGAGAGGAGTCAGTAAGCTAAAGGGACTTCAGGGGCCTTGCTTTGGTGGATCAAGATTGGTCAGATGGATTACTAGAAGGCTAAGGTTTGTGTTGCTGCCTGCTGGACAACCGGGGCTGATCAGATCATCGTTTTGGATTACATTTCATGCTGTGTGGAGACTGAATCTGTGGATTATAGGCAGAGGTAAGTGCTTTATAAATGTAGCTGCAATGTTATCTCTGCAAGAATTTCTATCTTTGAGAACCTGTATGCTAGTGACTTTCTAAGTTTATAAGAGCAAAGTTTAGTGTCTCTATTTTTGTGCTGCTTGTCCCTGGTATGTCATTGTATTCCAACACAGATACTGTTATTCTAGCAATATTTCCAAGTTTATCAGCAATATTTCTGTGTTTATAAGAGCAATATTTAGTGTCTATAGTTTTGTGCTGCTTGTCCCCTATTACATTGGGCTTTGTCCAGATTTCTTGCACTAAGAGATTGAGAGGTATGTTAGGATGGATGTCAAAAGTGGGTTATTTATAGTAATGAGATGCTTTAAATATACAGGATGCTGTTTAACTTAGGTCCATAGATTAGTACTGGGCTAAGTGCCCTTGTGGGCCATTTTAAGCCTAACCAATTACCCCATGTGAGAATCGAACCCTGCACCTTACGTCTGTAAGGTAAACACCTTAACCATTATGCCAACCTCCCACCCAGTCTAACTAAATCATTTGTGTGACTTATGTCAGTTTAGAAAATGTAGTAAATGTGAATTTTATTTTTGTAAAGTCTTGTTTCATTTACTTATGGTGTGGATATGGTATTGCAGATTATAAAACAAAGGTTTTGGATATGAGAAGTGTCTTATTGAATTTTACAGATGGTCTATCATGCTCCATGGCAATGGCATGTTTTGCACAGTGCAAAAATAGGGTGTTCCACATTTTGACCACTTGTCACACATTGTTAAGGTCTGTGTTCCACATTGGCCTCTTAAGAGCTTGAGACCTATGGTTTGTGAATGCATTTTACCATACTCAGCTCTACCTTTCTCATTCACTGTTACTGTATGAAAGAAATTCTCGGAAGTTTCTATTTTTATGTTCACATCAGTAGTTTCTGTCCCAGTGGCTTTACTTGGTGTCCCGAATAAGTAATTTAATGTGCGCATTTCTCTGTGTTTAGGACAGGAAGAGGTGTATAACATCCTCAGGCTGTAGGATAATCATTTCATCAACGGTCTTTGAGATGACAAATTATGCAGGTCCTGCAGGAGAATAGGGGAGCTTCAGGACAGTATACAGAGGCTAGAGATAATCATAGATTAGCTAGTTGACTGAGAAAGGGTCAACACTAGAATACAACAGACAGGACAAATGTGAGAAAAGATAGGATGATATAACAGGCGAGAGTTAGAAGGATATGAGCAGAGGTAGCCAGAGGAGCACCAGATAGTGGAGCAGAAGACAAGAGAACAATGAGTGGAAGTAAAGGCCAGAGTATAAGCAGGAATCAAGGGGGGAAAGAATGGATAAGGAGACAGGCAGACAGAAAAGGAATGACAAGAAGAAGAAAGGAAGTATTTTTATTCATGCATCTCATAACTAGTTTGATAAGCTGGTTTTACAAAGTATTCCATCCATGACCCAGGCTAAGTGCAATGACAAACAAATAGGAATATTAGCATAAAAGATGAAAAAGAGAACATTTATGAAGCTCTTGATAGTACATAGGACATGAAGGAGTACTGGACACATATAAGCAGGTAGAAGAAAGCCAGAGTGATGAAGAGTGACAGGCAATGGTGATGAGCGATGAAGGGGAGGGACAGCTGGCTATAGAGGGGATAACATCAGGTGGCTAGCTCAAGAAAAAGGGGTAGGAGCAGACAGTCAGATGGAAGGGAGGAATGAAGGAAGGACAGTCAGATAGTACAGTTGTCTAGGAGAAGGAGCAGTGCAGAGTCAGGGAGGAGGTAAAAGAAATATGGGCAGATAGCCACAGCTTAGCAGGAGCAGAGAGGAGAAAAAGAAGTAATGTTCTTACCATAACGTTCCATGTGAGTTGTTCATCTCGCCTTTGTTCTTACACATGGGTTTGGAGGCGATCCATTTGCTCTGAGTCGGCCGCTTTCCAAGCTCAAGATCTTTGAGTAGCTCAAGGCACAGTCTCTATCCCATGATGCTCTCTGACTAACCTCAGATCTAGTTTGCTGAACCCATCAAGAAAGAATACAACCAAACATACCAATATGCAAAATATATACATATGTATACACATATTTACAATTAGCTAAGAGATACTCTGGCTGGAGTGAAGAACACTAGTCAGACCAACCAGACCACCAGTCATACCCATTCTTCAAGAACACGGAGGGGGAAGGTGGGAGGGAGTGTAAGAACAAAGATGAGATGAACAACTCACATGGAACGTTAGGTAAGAACATAACTTCTTTATGTGATGTTGTTCAATCTCGCCGTTTGTTCTTACACATGGGTAGCATCCCAAGCATCCTAATTCAGGGTGGCTCATGGGAGTACATTCCTGAAAACAGTGGAACCAAAGGAAACCCTGTCCCCTGGAGGCTCTGTCCACTTTGTAGTGAGTGATAAACTTATGAGGTTTGGACCAAGTAGCAGCTGCACAAATGGTGTCCAAAGACAAACGGGCTACATGAGCTAGAGATGTAGAGACAGCCCTGATAGAATGAGCTTTCATGTCACATTCTAAGGGTTGGTTGGCTGAAGAATATATACATTTTATGCAATCAGATAACCATTTAGAGACAATGTAACTTTAGATACAGGAAACCCCTTCTTATTGTCCACGTGGGAAACAAAGAGCTGATCCGATTTCCTAAATTCCTTTTAACTGTCCAAATAAAACCTCAGTTGTCTGTAAACATCAAGCTTATGTAACATGTATTCAAATTTATTAGAATGGTGTCTGAAAAAAGTGGGAAGCTCAATAGACTGGTTCAAATTAGCCTCGGAGCAGACCTTAGAAAAAAAGGTAGGATTTGTCCTGAGAGACACTCTGTCGGGGTGAAAGACCAGATATGGAGGTCTGATAGCAATAGCTTGTTCAGAAACTCTATGTGCCGAGGTAATAGCCACCAAGAAAATTGTCTTCCAAGAAAGAAACTTCAGAAGACAAGATGATGCAGGCTCAAAAGGGGGAAGCATAAGTTGAGACAGTGCTAAATTTAGATTCCAGGGAGTAACTGGATGTCTGATAGGTGGCCTAAGGTGATGAGTCCCTTTCAGAAAGGCTTTACATAATCTGTGAGACATAATATTAGAGCCTTCGCATCCTAAATGAAAGTTGGATATTGTAGCCAATTGAGCCCTTATAGTGGCAGCTGCCGCACCTCATGAAAAAGCATAGTCAAGAACTCCAGAATACTATGAATACTATGAATAGGAGCAACATATGGATCAATATCATGTTGAGAAGCCCAACAAACAAACCACTTCCATTTACTATTGTACAGTTTCCTGGTGGAGACTTTATGAGAAGAAACTAGAATATGTTGCACCATGGAAGACAAATTATATGACCTAGCTAGATTGGGAAGTGGAGCAGCCAAACTGTCAGTTTGAGGGAGTGAAGAACTCCCAAGTGAGTCAGAAGGTCTGGCACTGGGTCGAGAACCCAAGGTTCTTCCACTTGATATTGCTGAAGGAAGGGGAACCATATCTGCCGAGACCAAAACGGGGCTATCAGAATAACAGTCCTTCCCAAGCATTTGGCTTTCTGTAAAAATCTGGGGATCAGAGGGGTTGGTGGAAAGGTATAAAGGAGACTCAAGGTCCAATCGTGTATGTGCGAATCCCTTGGGCTGTCCCCCGGTGGAGGATACAGGGCAAAGTAGCTTCTGCATTTGGCATTCATTGGGGATGCAAAAAAGTCGCAGCAAGGCTGGCCCCATCTGCAGAATATCATTTCCGCCACCTGTTCTTTGAGGAACCACTTGTGGGGCAACAGAATGGCTCTGCTCAGTTTGTCCACTATCACGTTGGATGTCCTGGGGCTGTGCGTTACTATCAGAAAGCACCCGGTGGATACAGCCCACTGCCAAATTCTCAGCACCTCTCGGCATAAGGGGTAAGACTTGGTTCCCCCCTGTTTTTTGATATACCAGACCACCGACATGTTATCCATCTGGATTGCAATCGTCTCCCGAGGTAGAGAGTTGTGAAAGTACTGCAACGCTAGAAACACCGCTCTCAACTCTAGGACATTGATGTGCAAATGGGATTCAATCTCTGACCAAGTACCTTGGGCAGTTCTTCCCTGAAACAGCCCCCCCCCCACCCTATCAGGGAAGCATCCATGGTCACCGTGGCTGAGGGAGGGAGAAGTACAAATGGATGGCCTACAGTTACCTGGTGGCTGTTCAACCACCAAAGAAGATCCTTTTTGCAAGCATTTGTCAGTAGAATTTTGAACGACATTGGAAGCTATAGATAAATAACACCACTGTGTGAAAAGTAACCATTGGAGTAGTCTCATGTGCATCCATCCCAAAGGAACCACTATGAGCATAGCTGCCATGGTACCTAATAGCTTCAGAACTTGGGAGGCCGGTACTCTTCTTTCCATTAGCAAGTGGGACACCTGACTTCGTAGAGAGATTACTCTTGCTCACTTTGGTGGGGAGCACAGTCATAAGAGAAAATTAAAACTATAGGGATTAGAAGGGAAAAGAACAGAATCAGTGGGATTGTTGGGAGGGTTGTAACAAGGAAAAAAGTATAGCAGCAAAGTGCATCAAGAGAGCAAAAGGAGAAATGTGAAAAAAATAGTACCAGACAGTAAGAACTGGAAGTGTTTTTTTTCTCTGGAATACATGGGAGAGAAAGAAGGTGGGAGGGGAAACTGCTAAATTAGACTAGGTGGTGTAAAAGCAGAAGGAGGCTAGGCAACAGTCGAATATCTGAGCTGAGTGGAGGAGGGGCACTGACCACAACTCTGATCTGTGCTATATAACAATAAATATCCTGCTTTTTTTTTGGTTATTTATACTAGTTATTGCTTATTCCGGCCATTTATAGCACTTTTTATTGTCTACTGCATACTTTATACTGTATTTTATTGCTATAAACTAATCTGCATGGTTGTCTAAAATTGTCTGCCTTACAGGGCATAATAAATAAGGTTTTTATTGTCACACTGTTTGTAAAGCTTTTTTAGCTAGCTTCACTGTGTGAAAGGTATTAACTGGAAAGTTTCTCCATTTGTTAAGCATCGGCTTGTTCTGATTTCCTGCCAAGGGGAGTATCATATAACTGATTTGTTTGCAGCTAAAAGCATTCTCTAGAGTCTCCTTGCTCCTTTATCTGTTTAAAACTTTAATTTAATTTAGTGGCTCACTGCTGTTTTTCTGCTGTGATAAACATTTTTGTAGTGTTTTCTGCCTAACATAGTGTAGCTAGTAGCTGTAGTATAGTTTCTCACCCTCCCAATCTATTGGTATCCTGTTCTCATACTTGGTGGCTTTGCAGTTGCCCGCCCCTGCTCTAAATTTGATCTGGGACACTACTTCCTGTCTAGTGTCATTAGCTCATTCTACCTAATACAGAGAGAACATTTGAGAAAGCCAACCCACTTAGTTTCTTAACCTTTAATTATCTTATGTTCCTCCTTTCTCCATTTCCACTTTACTAAAAAAAAACACTTTGCTAGAATCTACCATTGCTAGAATCTCCTTGTGTTCTGACTGAGTGTATTCTCAAGCAATCTGGATATATAGAGCTGATAAGTATATTTTTTGGCACTTTTTAACTGTTCATAGTTCTGCACTGTCTTAATTTTTGCTTGACTGAATTATTTATATATTTGCTGGCATTGTTTTCTGATACTCTAAGTGCCTCCATCTTGACTTTTTCCTAATTTACTGCTTTCTTCACTTGCTTTTAGTCATTATTTAATTGCATTTATTTAAACTGTATTTGCTTTAATATTGCTACACACTCAAGTGTGCTAGCTTGCACTGCATTTGAATTGTTTTTATTGCTGTTTTAGCTGCTTTTCTTTAAAAAAAATAAAATAAAATAAAAAGTTCTAAGCTCATTTCCCACCTTTCCTGTAATTAGTTTAGTCCAGATACAGATATGCTGTATCCAGGATTGTTTGTAAGATTTTGAGCTCCCCCAAGCCTTTCTGTGCTGGAGGGAAGCCTTCTAGCTTATCAGTGGGAGTGGTAAGCACTAGGTAGCCTACCTACCACAAGAGGAGTGGTTTCTGGCCCAGAAATTGTAGTTTATTGGCTGTTTGGGCAGTTTATCCATCCCTTTCAACTTTCTGGTTTAAAAGCCTCCATTTGCATGGGTTTGTGCTTGTTTAAGCTCCGTGCAGCAGTGCCGAGCTAAGGTAAACTAGGTTGAATAAGGAAAAGGTAACAGTCAGCTGTCTATCAGGTGGCAGAATCCAACACATAACATGCACTCAGGTCACTCCACAACAAGTACAAGTATGACTCTGTCATTGTTCATGTGGGTGTGAATGACCTGAGACGCACCTACCTGGACTACATGAAAAGAAACATGGTGGAGCTCTCAGATTATGTAGCCCAAGCAGGTAAGACACTAGCTCTGAGCAGTATTCTACCATCACCCAGAATGATACTGCAGTACATACAAAAAATGATTGACTTCAACTATTGGCTAAGTTTCTGGTGTCATTCTAAGGGGATCCAGTATCTGTCTGCATGGGATGACATGATTGACAGACCTCGATGCTTTGCCAGAGATGGCCTGCACCTGTCA
Source organism: Protopterus annectens (assembly GCF_019279795.1). Lineage (NCBI taxonomy): Eukaryota > Metazoa > Chordata > Ceratodontiformes > Protopteridae > Protopterus > Protopterus annectens. Next base: position 520,401,230 of record NC_056745.1, read on the forward strand.
CACCTGGGTTTCCGGGTACTGGCTAAGGCTCTCGCCACCACTATAGTGCCTTTTTTAGGCAGTGTTCCAAAGACCAAATTACGACCATAACAGCTATAAACAAATGGAATCTGAGGGTCATACTGCTTAATGCTAGAAGTCTAAATCTCAAAATGCACTTGCTCGAAGCACTCTTCAAAATGGAGAACACTGACATTTGTGCTGTAATGGAGACCTGGTTTAAAGCAGCAGAAGCATCCCTGCACTACCAGGCTACAACTCATTCCACACCTTTCGGCCCCAAAACATGGAATGAAGCTCCAAAGGCAGTGGTGTCTCCATATTCATAAAGGATTTGCACACCTCCAGACTAGTAGACCAGCATAATGCATCTGAGATACTTCAGGTACAACTAACATTGGGTAAGATGACGATCCAAGTCATAGCCTACTATAGGTCCCCAACCATATCCTTAGACTCTCACTCCATGTTTCTAAGCACCCCGGAATCTATCAAGGTCCAACCCAACACTCTTTTACTAGGAGACTTCAACTATCCCTCCATCAACTGAGAAAACTACTCAAGCACCAATACACTGGCCCATTGCTTCCTGGAATTCATCAATTCCAATGCCTGGACCAGCTCATTCTGACCCCCACTAAAGGAAGCAACATCCTTGACCTGGTTATTACTAACATGGGTTAATGTTGCTCTACACCAATAGTCAATCCCTCCCTGGTCAGATCCAACCATAAACTAATCACCATGGAAATCCACGTCTCACCCACACCACCCGCAAAGGTGACCACCTTGAAAAACTTCTCCAAAGCTGACTTTGGACTCCTAAAAACAGAGGTGGCTAACTTCATGGCACCCATGCCAATGGAAAATAGCTGCATGACTGCCGAATCATACACCAACGCACTGTATGAATATGTACATAAATGCATGGGAACTAGCCATACCCAACAGAACCAAGACACTCTCCTCCAAAAAAAGGAAGCCAATTTGGTGGTCCCCTGCCATTAATAAAGTCTACAACAGAAGAAAGAAATTGTTGCAAAAATAGATGAAGTCCCAAGACTGAAAAAACTCCCTTATTAGCCTCAACAAAAAATTGAGAGCCCTCATAAAATCCTCTAAAGCCAGCTATGAAGGCAGAATTGCGGCAGACACTAAAAACAATCACGAAGCCTTCTATAGCTATATCAAAAACATCCACGGCAATACCCAGATTTGCTCTGAGTTACTGCACAATGGTACCTCCTATACTGAGCAAACAGATATTGCCAACATGCTGCCCGTCAGATTCAGTACCAACTTTACCCCTGTCTCCCCCCCCAAAGGACCAATCACAATACCAGAAGAATGCCAGGTACCAAAGCATTACTGCAGCACAGCTTAAAGCTGCATTGTCCAAGGCCAAGAATACAGCTTCCATGGGACCCGATGATATCCCTGGCTGGGTTCTACATGAACTACAAAGCAAACTGTTTTCTAAAGAAAAATACCTTGTAACTACTAAAGGTGTAGTTTCGGCAGTAGAAACCATGTGTAAAATTCCAACTGGCACCAACACGACTAAAGTAAAATGTAACTTCCTTATTTAAAACTCCACAAGATTCAAGAATGAAATTTCAGTTAAAAACAAACTGAAAGGTTCCCTTAGCAAACTGGCACTACATCTGTGTGCCCTGTTCAGTCACAGCCTCATCTCAGGCTTTGTCCCTACCGAATGGCACAATGCTACAGTCATCCCTCTCCATAAAGGGGGAGCAACTACAGACCCTGAGAATTATTGCCCCATTAGCCTGACAAGTCTGATATGTAAAGCTATGGAGCACATCATCATGGACCTGATTAACAAAGATATAGGAAATCTCTACACTCTAGACCTCATGCAATTTGGCTATGTGAAAGGAAGATCATGCCTGCTCGACCTGTTTGACTTCTTTGAGTCAGTCAACAGGGCTGTGGATGAAGGTAAGGCAATGCATACAGCCTACCTCGATCTGGCCAAGGTCTTTGATACCAATCCTCACTAAGTAATTATTGATAAACTCACCAAACTAGTCATCAACCCCTATATCACTAGGTGGGTTGCAAATAGGCTCACAGATAAAACAGTGTGAAAGCAGTGGACTCTAAGTCAGACTGATGACCAGTCACGAGTGTAGTCTGACAGGGATAGGTCCTGGGTCCTCTCTTGTTCAGCATCTACTTCTCAGACATCCAGGCCAACACAAAGGAAGTCTGGCTGACCAGGTTCACAGACAACTGCAAGCTGAGAGCCATTATTAACTCTCCAAGTGATGCAGACATCCTACAGAAAGGCCTCACTGAGACCAATGACTGGTGTCAAAACCATTGCCTTAAGCTTAACGCCAAAAAATGCGTCGTCATCCCCTTTGGTAAAAACTCAGTTCCCACTAATTACCACATCAATGGGAGTCCACTGAACACTGAAGGCATTATAAGAGATCTGGAGACGCAGATTGACAGCAACCTCTCCTTTGACTACCACATTGCCACTGTGATCAGAAAGTCCTTCTGTGTGGCACATCTCATTACCAAGGGTTTTGTATCCAGGAAGAAAGAGGTCATTATCTCTCTCTAATCTTCCATCATTAGACCAGTCATCCAGTATAATGCCACATTTGGCATGTACCTCTCTAGAAACCTGCAACAGCTGGAGAGGCCACAGAAGTACCTCAAAAAGAGGATCCTAGGCATTAAACACATGTCCTACACAGACAGACTCAAAAGACTCCATCTATTCTCTATCTCATATTGCCTACTTAGAGCCAATCTCTGTTTGAAAAAGCCATGTCTGACCCAGCTCTGTTAGAAATGCTACATCTAAAGAAATCCCAATCCCTCTGCGCCACACACTCCAGAGACCTCAACCTCATTACCACAATCAACAGAACATGCTGGAGGGAGAGTTTCCTCACCCAGAGACTGACCATGCTCTGGAATAGACTTGTCATACATGTCAAGCAGAGCACTTCACTGCCCCTCTTTAAGAGAAATCTTGATGAGTGGATTGGTAAGAAAGTTCACCCTGGGGATCATTCCAGTGGCTCTGCTTGATAGAGGCACTGGGAACTAACATCAGGCAGCACAATGCCAGGGCACTTCTATGGACTAGGTTTGTAAAGGCTCCAGGGCCATTAGCCTGGTACACACCTATGAATACCTGACATCAGTGTTCACCAATGAATCAGATAGGAGGATACCCCTCTAGGAAGGTAGAATGGACCATCAAAAGATAAGGAGGCAGCAAAACAGGTGGAGAAAAGGGTAATGGGGGTCTTAAAGGAGATAAGGATCAGGTACTGGACATGAGCCCACTAAGAATCATAAAAACTACTGCTGCAGTTTTGGTACAACCCATGACAGAACTGTTCAGCTAGGCTACTATTTGTGCTGTCCTCATATTAAGGGAAATCTAGGAACAATGCAGACAACTTGATGCTACTACTAAGGCTGCCTTTAGCAGAGGACATAATTATGAAAGCAATCTGCTCCTTAGTTTTAGCCTGACTTCATAAAAACGTTCCTGATCCAGTTCTATGACTGCACACTATTGAAACAAATGAAGGTATCTCTGTGGATGTAAAAATTATTTATATATTTAATTAATCATAATTTTGTTTATTTTGCCATGTATGTTATCAGTGCTGCAAATAGTATCAATATGTCATTAGCGATAGATGGAGAAGCTCTGGAGTCAGTCGCACACTATACCTTGTTAGCCCATAAACCAATGTTACCTTAATGGGTGCTGCATTGTAACATATTACAACATTATAGTACTATTTCACGTTTCATTAAAAATGCATTTTTTTTTTTTGTTAAGAAATACACAACTGTCAAATGAAAACTGAGTTCCACAACATCTGCTCACTGTCTACTAACAGTTTTTGGTATGAATGATACACTACAAATTATTGTTTTTAAAAATGGAGGTTTAGCTATGTTCATTTTGTCTGTAAAATTTAGTTAGCAATGCAGTATTATCTGAAGGAAGTGTTCACAGTTATTATTCCAAACTCATTTTCTGTGAAAAAGCATGCATTTTTATAATCCTCTGCAAGTAGGTTCAATTGCTAAACTCATCAGCAGGGCTTTTTGACAAGGTAAATGAAGACAATAAGTATTCCAGTGTGTGTGTGTGTGTGTGTGTGTGTGTGTGTGTGTGTGTGTGTGTGTGTGTGTGTGTGTGTGCGTGTGTGCGTGTGTGCGTGTGTGTGTGTGTGTGTGTGTGTGTGTGTGTGTGTATATGTGTGTGTTCGCACGCTTGTGCATATGTGTGAGTCTGTGTGTGCCTCTGTCTGCATACTGCAAGACAGTGTATTTAAGATTTAGACCTATATGACAATATTTATTTATTTATTGAAATTTGATTACTAGGAATGTCCAGTTGGGTAGGAACCCATTTTCAGTGGAGGCCCAGAGAGAAAAGCTCCAAAGTATGACAAAACTTTTAAAGAACAATAGTTTTACAGTCTTTAAAAATTATACAAAAACAAATACAGGTTAAACAATTATACCAAATTAAATATAATATGAAAACATCGGTTAAGAATACATACAATTATATGACAATGATTTAATAACTACAGACATTTTAACCAGTTTATAGAGAAAGTAAAGAAAAGTTAGTATGATACAAACAGGAATTACAATATGAAATAAGAGGAAAGCAGGGTTTGATAGGTTTGTGGACAGAAAGGAGTTTTTGGTTAATGGATCTTAATGACCGACTAGGAACATGGTTTGTAGAATGTTATTTAGTGCTGGACAACCTCATGGTTTCTGGATAATTTTATAGGTGGTAAGAAACTGTAAATATATTACTTGATGGGGTAGTTCTAACCAATTTAGGCTTTTCAGTGTTATACAGTGGTGGATTCTGAAAAGTGTATTTGCTGCAAATTTAGCCTTTTAATTATAGTATTGTTCAAGGTTTGATTTTTGTGATGCCTGAAGGTTAGTAAGGATGGGAGCACCACAAAGAAGTGTGAAGAAGACATAAGTAGTGGTAAGTGTATATTTAGTTGCATCAGTGAGAAAGTGTTAGGCTCTATAAAGCATCCCTAATTTTTTATGAGTTTTTCATATGCAATTTTGTATATGCAGGTCAAATTTAAGATTATCATCCACTATCATAACTGATAATTTGCTATGAAAAGTGACTTCAATGGTTGTATCATCAAGAGAGAGAGAACTGTAAATTTTGTTTTTTCATGGGAAAGAGATTTGGGGAAAAAAGTATTATTTTGGTCTTTTTAGGGATGAGCATGAGTTGTGAGTTACAAAGCCATGTTTCAGTTGCTGTTAAAGCTTTCTGGGTACTTTTTTGGAGGTGTGCCACATTGTCAGATGTACAAACGAGTGTGGAGTCATCTGCGTACTGCATTACAGAGGCCTGTTGTATGGATGTGTGGAAGGTGCTGGTGAGAATGTTAAAGAGGAGGGGACCAAATATAGAGCCATGTGGTACACAGGTGGTGACTGGGAGGTATGGAGAGAGGGTGGAGTGCCATTTTACTAAATGATACCTATTGGACAGGTAGCTTTTGAACCATAGAGGGGTGGGCTGGGGACATTAAAGTAGAGGTTTGCTGTGGCAAACTGTGTTGAAAGCTTTAAGCAAGTCTAGAAATAAGGAGGCGACCAATTTGCCTTTATCTCTAGTATTATTGACAGTATGTATATAAATTAGAAGTGCTGTGTTAGTACTATGGGGAGGACAGAAGCATATATTGTGTGGGGGATAGGACTTCTCCCTGCAGTAGATAGATTAGCAGTTGTTTTTGAATACATTTTCAAGTATTTTGGCAAGGGTAGATAAAATTGCTATAGGTCTAAAGTTATTAATGTCTGTTAAATTTCCTTCTTTGTGCAGAGGGATAATGTAGGACTTTTTCCAGAGAGAGGGAACATGGGATTCCTGTATTGTCCTTTTTATAAGGATTGAGGCAGGATATGCAATGCTACTGGCTGCTATTTTTAGGTATTCACTTGGAAGGTCATCAGCTGAAGAAGAGCACGGTTTAAGTTTGGTTAAGAGTAGTTTTATATAGAAATGGAGACAGGTTAGAAGGTGAAAGTGGATGTGGTGATATGTGGCTGCTGGGCCGCGAAAGGATTGGATGTTGGGAAATCCTTGGTTAGACATGCTATATAACACGAGTTGAATTGTATTGTGGTTTCAAGAGATGAGTTATTGGGAGAAGGGTTATGGTGGAATTTATGGCCGGGATGCAAGATTTCTTTAATGGCTGTCCAGTTTTATTTCTCATGCTTCTAACATTTATGGCAGCAAAGCTTTTATTACCAGGTTTGGGGAATGACCATCATGGGCTTAGAGTAGTGTGTGGAAAGAATTCTCTTGATGCTCATTGTGATAGGTGGGGTCAGGATTAGGGTGAATGTCTTCTAGAAGAATTTTCGTATATTGAGGAATTATCAATACTTGATTTTTGGAGAGTATTTTTCTACTTAATTTTGTTTTGTTTTGAGTTGAAATGGCATTACAATAGTGTCATGGTTTGGCAATTAGTAACATCTAACAAGGCCATCAATGTCAAAACCAGTAATCTAAGGCAAGATTTTTTTATTTTTTTACATTCAACAGTAGTGCTTTATAATTAATGTATGTATTTTATTTTTGTCGATTCCTTAATAATTATTAATATACCAATGCATTTATAATAACCAATGGTAAATGAAATGTAAACATTTGAGCTAAGCAATGCAACATAACAAAACATATTTTCTAATATACATCTATAGCAAAATGCTAAATAAATCAGTTGAAACACCAGAAAATGTACAAATGCAGTAGATTATTCGATTTCTTTAGAAATATATTTCAGCAAAGCAACTTGTATAAATGCACTGATTAATGGCACTGAAATAAGACGTGGTCATACTGTGTATCCAGTATAACAAAAGTAAGTGTACAAAAAAGTATTTTACATCTATATGTACAAACTTTAACAGAAACTGTCAGCCATGCAAGCCCATTAAAAAGATAGCTATATAACACATTGAAGAAATGCATACAAACTAGCTGTGCAACTACTTGTTGCAATAGATTTAAATTCTGAGCATTTTTAATGTCAGCTGTAGAAACAGATTATTAACATGCAAGATATTCTGCAGGCAACTTGTGACAGGCTAATTGACATATCATTTTTTGCAACAGAGAATGTCAACAGTGTGTTCCAAGAAAAATGATTTCCTAATTATTATGCTAAACTGCTTTTCTGGGAAGAAATGTATCACATCATTGTTGTGATAACCTAGTGGCAACAGACCTAAGTGGCTTAACAGTAAATATTTTCCACTGTAGGACAATGCCCCGTAAAAAACCCAGGATAACTTATTTCCTTTACATTCACACAAAGAGATAGACACATACATGCACATGTACAAACTCTCCCACACCCACACACACACACACACACACACACACACACACACACACACACACACACACACACACACATCATGAGAGGACCATATCTTTGAAATAGCACAGGAGCTGTACTATGAGAAAATTTCCACACATGGCTGCATGGACGTTTGCAGACATTTCACGGCAACTTTACCAAAACACATGATGAAGTTTATTAATACCAGCAATCAGTATCCCTTGCACAGTTATTAACGCTGTTCCACTGGTCACTCAGTTACTCGAACAGTATAACATACACAGTTTTGCATTACTTAGCACACATACATACATAACATGCAGATTACTTAACATACAAATGACAAAAAACAAAACTGGTTTGTAAATGAAGGATGTCAGAACTGTATCATCAGTGTAAGCAAAACCAGACACGTCTTTGACGGATGAAGGTTATTCTGTGGCAAATGAAACTGTCACTGACTTTCTAGTGTGTGGAAACACTGGAAACCTGATACCTTGGAGTCTAGCAAAATGTTGATTTCTCTATCATGCTTTTCAATCCTGGATGTATTTTTCAGTTGTATGGACTCTGTAAAACACACACACACACACACATATATATATATATATATATATATATATATATATATATATATATATATATATATATATATACATATACATGTGAATTTTAATGACTTGCAGGTAATTGAGTGGTATGTATTAAATGTTGCTAGCATATGTTCCAACATTTGTTAATCTGTTGGGTTTCCTGCCTTTTGTGTATATGTGGGGGGAGGTTGGGGTTTGCACTTGTGAGCTTTGACATTTCAGTAGGTAACCACTTTGAATCACTGCTTTGTGCGAATGTGTCTGGAGAGACTGCCATTATATATTTTTAATTATTTCTTTTAAATTTAATTTGCAAATGTATAGGAGTTTTTAATGTTTAGCCAGAATGAGATGCTACATTAGTTGCTCTTTTTTGTGTGTGGCAATTGTCAAAAGTATCTCGTGTCAGAAAAATAGACCATTTAAATACACACATGATGACAATATTAATTTCCCATGATGAAGAAGCAATTAAAAACACACTATAAAATATTTTCAAAAATCCAAACATAATGGCACAATTTCATTTTTTTTGTCCTTTTGAGATGTTTGCCATTTGTAAAAACACTCCTTGCTTCATTGATTATACCACTAGGACATTCTGATGAAAGAGTAGGGGAGTGCCTGCAGCATCCGATCCTGGTTAGGCTTCCACTGACCATATGAATAGCAGCCATTCTCCCCTGACAAAGAGGATATGTCTTTCCTGACGGAACATGGAGCAGTAGGCATTCATTTGAATGAGCATGTTACACATCATATCCACACAATGCACTACATCTGTGGTGTTCTGTGGTAACTAGAAGGCATGCTACACAATCAGTGGCCATATTGATGATGCTAAAGTGGACAAGGGACTCCCATGCCATTAGTAGCAACAAGCTATTTCAGAATTCTGTTAGTTATTCCTAAGGAGGTTTACAGCAGAACAAATCTGATCCAGTGACAAGCATACAGTTATATTGCAGTCACAAGCTTCTCGTTCCCACCCTGCATTTTTTTCTAAGCACTACTTCATGGACTTTACTGATATACATGCACCAAAATACAAAATATATTTTAATCTGGATCATCTTGCTCTAAGAGTGAAAATACTAGCAAGTCCAGTGGCAATGAAGGATAAAACCCTGACTACAGCTCAGCCAATCTGGGTTTGAGTAGTAGCTTGGGTGACTAACAGAGTGGCAGGGAGGGATGGGTATGCCCATCCCAAGCGTGGGTAGTCGTGTGGGCATTCCTTGTGGCAATCCCCGATGAAGACTCAGGACATCAAGTGGGCATAGTCCTAGGAAGGCATAGCATGGTGGAGATGGTTGAGCTGCCATGGGGAGGGGGGGTATGATGCATGGCCCCATTGCATGTCTATACCTCAGATGTACTCCATAGTAACCACTTTAGGAAGGTGGAAGAAACGGGGTAGGACTTCAGTAAAAAAAAAAAAAAAAATGACAGAAGATAGAAACTGGCCAGGTTCCAAGTTAAGCCCCAAATGCATAGAAAGAAGTCTGGGGAGAATTGGAGAGCTGGCAGAGACAGCAAGGAATTGGGATACTGGGTAGGATGATGCTGGGAAGCAAAAGGTGTCCCAAAATAAATGAATGAACATACTGAAATGTAAAACAATCCCATAACTTCAAATTCCTGCTTTGTATTAAAATATTATCAGTCACATACCTTTACTGGAACTAACTTTTTGAATAATCCTAGTTATATAAGCATTGCCAGTCAAATAACTTACCTTCCTAGTTTAAATAATAACAACATTTGTTCAGGATGAGAAAAGGGTCCTACCATTTTACCATACAAAACACACAAGCAAGAATAATAACATACAGAAACAAATAATAACTCAGGCTATTAGATGGCAATAGGTATGCAACAGTATATTACATGTTTGAAATGACTCATATAATGGGGTATGTTTCCTCTTCCAACACCTCAAATAACTTATTGAAGAATGCAGATCTGCTTTACTAGACACCCTTGAACCTGTAAAGAAACTAGAATCAGAACCTCATGATCTAAAACTCCTATTCAGGAAGAACGATACCTTTTCACAAGATCATGATTTATCTTTTCTGATGGCTGAGTAATGTAGAGCTCAAGGACATTTTTAAGGAAAGATTGGGACAAAATGTGGGCTCACTTTGTGCTCTCTCTTCTCTAATGGAAAATGAATTTATAATATTGCATAGTTCCAGGCCATTAAATGAGCTTTCACAGAGAAAGGGTAGTTCACACCCAATAGTGTGAATTCACATTGCTAAGCAAACAAGAAAAAGTTGCCATTCTCTTTCATCAGCAACAATCACATCTGTAGAAATAGTCTGATCCTATGGAGGAGTTATACTGGAATTTAGGGCCAACATGAAGGAGGGCTGTAAGGAGCTTTGACACCCACATTAAACTGTTCCATTATGGTGTAAATGTGTTCTACTCAACATAACTGCTATTCTGCTTAGTTTTTATAGGGTATTGTATATGTAGGTATACAAAGAAGCTAGTTCTGTTGTTTTGGTATGAAGCTGAACTGTAAGCTGGGTGAATGTTTTTTGTTTTCTACCAAGTGGTCCAAATCAACCTAATTGAAAAAGGGGGTTCATCACAGAATTCTTCAGAGAGTGCCAGTCACTGAGAAACAATTATTAATTTAGCACTCACTGAAGAAATTAAATGAAATCAAAACAGTTATTGTACATGGTAGCAAAGCTTCTCACACTGCATGCAGGGGAAAGTCCCTCTTGTATCATTCAACTTATTATAACTAATTGCAATCCTTTTTTGGGGGAAGTAGCCACTCTTTTCATTGTTAAAGAAGGAAAAGGATCATACAACTCTGCAGAGTAGCTTTTCAAGTAATAAAATGTAAAAAGTGTCATTTAAAAATGCACTGATAATTGTCTATAAAGCTACTTGTAGTAACTTTGGTTTAGAGTGCTGCAGTACTAAATAGAAGAGGCACTATGCCAAGGCACACTGCCTTAGTATGCTATGTGTGTATGTAAGTATATATATATATATATATATATGGGTCTACTTCAGTAGAACGAAAATCCATATGTTTGAAGACTATATTGCTGAGATGAAATGAGCATAACTGCAAAAGACTGGAAATGCTAAATCCTGAATAACACATAATCGAAAAGAATGTACTGGCGTGCAGTCACCCGCAGCACTGTACAATAGATGTTAAAATGCCTTTTCCCTCAAAATAGTGCAATCTTGGAGTTGGTATATTTAAGTTACAGGGGTGTGGGGGGGTGCAGAGGGGCTTGCCCTCCTGCAAAAACACAAGTAAAATATTACTGTAGTGTTTAGCTTACCACGTTAGACCTGCATCATCTGTGTGTTATTGAGGCTGCATTTATTTTATTGTAGAGTGGTGTGTGAAGTAGATCTTTTAAGTAAACAGGTATTGCGAGACCAGGATAGAGTGTTTTAAGTTATAGTACTGTTACTTTAAGGTGTCGTAGAATTATGGAATTTTGTGTTTTGGGAGTTTTTTCTGGTTTAGGTTGCATTGTTTTAAGGCAGTAGGGTACCAGTAAGTTTTATTTTGCTGTTTATAGGATGTTGACTTGATGGAGTTGTAAAGGAAATACTAGGAGTAGGTTTTGGTTATGTGATATTCGACATTTCCATTCTTTTGCAGTTATAGTTACTTCATCTCGGCAATGTGGTCTTCATACATATGTGTTTTCAGTCTACTGAAGGAGATCTATATAGAAATATATATATATATATATATATATATATATATATATACACACACACACAAATATATATATAGTATATATATTTATATATATATATATATATATATATATATATATATATATATATATAAATATATATGTGTGTATGTGTATGCATATATATAATTTTTTTTTTTTTTTTTTTTTTGCAAAGAAGCACATCACAATAAACAGGGACAGAAGTAAGGAGCACCCCGGGAGTGATTTAACTTGATTTACTGCTTTAAGTCTCCATCTCATTATGACAGTACTGCAGATCCCATGTAGATTCCATACATTGCAGTATGCGGACACTATCACTGACTCTGCACAGCTACTGTCTAGTTTACCTTCCTGCCACAGATTAGTATATGCATGGTCACTTATTCTTCTAAGTTCATCAAACAGTAGATAGAACTTAGAGGAATGTGGTGACTTCACCATCACAATTCTGGTGGAGAACATCAATGATTAAGTGAGAGTTTTGGTGCTTATTAGCTTTAAAATTTGGGTGAAAATACATTACTGGCCTGAAGGATTGCAAGGTTATATGTATGCATCAACAGCCCTTAAACAGTTGCTGCTTGGTGGTTCTTAAAGGTAAAAAAAAATAAGGGCAATACAACAACATATATTGCTTTGAAATCTAAAGTTTCCTTTTCTTGAGTTTGATGCTATAAAATGAAACACTTAAGAACTTGTTAAATGTGCCAAAAAATGTCTGCGATTTTCAGATTTTACATAAGTTAGAGTTTTCTAAATAGGTCATTTGCCAGAGAGCTCAGGATAATTATCTGTGTTTTCTTTTCTTAAGCAGTAGGAGAGTCTGTATGCCAAAAGTGAGAGCTGTAATAACTAATGGTATAGATCTGAGAGAATTCTACATTAGCAAATCCACTTTATAGACAGACACCAGCATTCAAGCATGCATTCATAATACCACTAACCAAAGGCAGCTGCTCTGCAGACTTTAATGATTGCAGGCCCATTTCTAGTATGTACCCTATTACAAAAATAATGTTGACATCTGTTTTACAATAAACTGTTAAAACATATTAACAGCTATGGCTTGAACTGTGATGCTCAGAATGGATTTCACAATTCCTTCAGCATTTTCACATCCTTATTAATGACCGCACATACTATTTATTCCACTCTTAATTATGGCCACATCACTGCAGGTCCTATTGTTGATATGACCAAGGCCTTAGAAATGGTCAATGATAACATCTGATTCCAGAGTTATTTGCAAGATCAAACATTCTAACTTTACCAGAATAACTCCTTATCCAGTATATCACTTCTTAACACAGGACAGTTCCAGAAGGATTTGTATTAGACCCTCTACTTTTCTACCTCTTTGTCAATGGCCTTCCCCTTGAGCTCCCAAACCTCAAGTTAGTTATGTATGTAGATGGTATACTGCTTTTAAAATCCAGTACTAATCATTTTGATTTGTAAAGCAATCTGTAATAAGACTTCATTCAGCTATGCAACTGGCCTAGCCACAACAATAACTTCTAATTAACCCTAAAAAATGAACATCATGGTTTTCTCTGCATTTAAAAGATACCCGCTGTCCCTTCCATGTTAATGACAGATCCCAGTGATAACACAATTCCTAATATGACTGAACAGAGATACCTAGGACTTATTTTAGATCAATCTGTTTCCATTCCTTATTCAATACACACTGGTATGATCACTAATAAAGTCCTAGCCTATCTTAAATTAAATTACAAAATTACGCACCTTCTCTCATCCATAGCCCACTTAGCTATTGCTATAAACGTACTAATACCTAAACTAGAATATGGCCTTCCACTGTTAGTTGCATGTAATACGCACAGTGAATAAGCCATTAAAACAAAATATGTAGATTTATACTATTAGCTGACCCTTTCCTCCATCACTACAATTTGCTTGAAAACACTAACTGGCTGTCAGTCTCTAATAGGGCTACTTTTCTCTCGAACATATTAATTTTCAAGGTTTTAAAATAAGGCTATAGCTACATCCCTGAACTACTGCATTTGCATTCACCGTTACCTAGTACATTGAGGTAGCACTGCTAGCCCTCATAATATACCACTGCACTGCCGCATTGATCTTGGAAATGGACACTTGCATTACAATACTGTTAGAAACAAATAAGGTTTAAAACTGCTCAAAATGTTTCCTAACTAACCCAAAAAACATGCAACTGGCACTACATCAGGAATGAAGTGCTGGTTATATTGTTGTACTTCTTGCTCACATTTGCTATACTTCCATTATTTGATTCATTAGCATCTATGTGGTACTGTGGAGCAGCGGATAGCATTATTGCCTCACAGCAAGAGGTTCCCCAGTTAGATTTTCGACTGGGGTGCCTTCTCTGTGGAGTCTGCATATCCTCCCTGTGTGCACGTAAGTTTCCTCCAGGTAATCTGGTTTCCTCCCTCATTCCAAAGATGTGCAGTAGGTGGATTGGGCACTCAATTGGCCATAGGAGTGAGCATGTGTTTGGTGTGGATGAACTACAATGACAGGGCTAGCAACCTGGCAGTGTAAACCTTGACTCTACATGATTGTCACTGTTGAAGTGGCACCCTGACCCCATGTGCAAACCAGAAAAAGGGGTTGTGGATGGATAGATCTATGTAGTGTGGAATGTCACACATCTGGCAGTTTAGCACATCTTGCATTCCAGAGCACTTTCTGAAAAATAAACCTAAAAAGCATAAGATAAAGAAATGTAAGTATTTTATGAACAATAAATGTCATAAAGACAGTACATAGCAATGTTTTATCAGTAAGAAGTTTTCTTTACAGTAATAATAGTGCATCCATATATTTTCCATGACTGCTGTAATAGATTCTAAAGCACATGAACACAAAATTATATTTTTTGATACTTTCACAAACAAATTGTCATATCTTGGAAACTATGTAACTTAGACATATATTGTTAGAACAGTTTTGTTAACGAGACACAGTCTTTCTCAGGACAACAAGAAATTCTCCTATAAGTCCATGCTTATTGCAATTTTTACAGTAAGATGAAAGCATATGCTTAACTCTATAATTACCAATATAAATAGCTCTGAATACCTCTCAAGATTTACAACTTACAGTGCAAATATCAAAGCTAGTTTACTTCAACAACATCTAAGGTTTCACCTGATGTCATGCAACAGTTGCAAGTCACTTGTTTTTTGAAGTATTAAGTATTTATGGAAATGTTTATTTTCATAATTGCTAACAAATAACTAGTAATATCTCAGGTATATTGTGATATAAATGGATATTGACAATGAAGTTTTCTGTTTCCCACCATACCATATCATATCATATCATATCTCTCAATAACATGTACACCTCACCATTATGAAAATATGAACCTAAATATGAAAATATGAATAATAAATGACAGTTATTAATTTATCTTCCGTGGGACATCTTATAATAACAGTATTAGTGTCATTTTGTTAATAACGCCGTGCCTTTTCTAATAATGTATATTATTAGCTGGTAAGTTGCTTAATTAAAGAAGCCAGACACAAAAAGGTTTGGATGCCATAAGGAGCAATGGGAGTGAAGTGGGAATGTACAAAAAAGGAGCTATAGGCATGAGTGAGTTAAACCTGGCATTAATTTTTACTTGGACATCAGAATGACTAACTATATATGATAGGTAAGTAGACATGAGACATCCAACCTTCAATTTTACAATGGTTTCTTTAATACTAGGATACCACAGAGAAGAACTGGATGGCAGCATGAATGTGGGTGGAGATGTGTTTAAATGTATTAAACTCTGTAAAGGGACATCATATGTAGACATCTCCCATCACAAATTAAAGAGGACACTCGATCGTACTGAAAGACTTTAGCCACTAACGTGATGCACTACGTACAGTTGTGTAACTAAACTTAGTATAACAGCAGATGTTCAAATGATTACTCTACAGTAGCTTAAGCTATATAGGTTATATCCTGACAAGGATATAACAGTGGGCCAACCTCCGAAGCTTCAGGACACCTTCCACACACCCAAACTGTCAGGCAGTTCCAGCTGAACTGAAAAAAGACAAGCTTGGGTGTCAAGCCTTTCGGAGATTTCCTGCCAACAGAAAGTGGGAGGCTGAGCCCAAAACAAAAAATATATAACCACACTCAGGTATAAACAACACACCAAAAACAAGGGGGTAGAGGGAAGGAGTGGCTACAGCAGCAGTGACCATTCGAACATCTACTGTTACTGTAAGTTTACCCACACAACCATACTATGTTCATCATACTGATCACTGTTGCAGTAGCCTTAGCTATATGGGTAGATTACCCTAGCTAACTACATTTGGGAGGTGGAAGAAGAGTCCAGGAGTCCCTGGAGAATGGTCCTTGCAAAGCCTGATCTAGACTTAAAGAAGGAATTAAGCTTGTAGTGATTTGTAAAAACATGTACAGAGGACCAAGTTGCAGCTTCTAGAATAGTTCTGCTGGGGTGAATATAATGAATGGTGACAGCCTTAGACAACAGTTTGCAAATAGTCTATTTTTATGCAGTATGTTGCTTCTTCTTGCCTTCATGGGAAACGAACAATTGATCCGAAGATCTGAAAGATTTAGTTTTGTCAAGATAGTATCTGAGTTGTCTGTGGATATCCAAGGTACGGAGTATCCTTTCTCCCTCATTTTTAGGTTCATCAAAGAAAAGGAAGAGATGGATAGTTTGGCTTAAAAGAAACTTGGTTACTTTAGGTGTAAAAGAAGGATTAGTTCTCAAAAAACCCTGGCCTTAGGATAGTAAGTCACATAAATATTATAGAATCTGAAAACAACTAATCTTGATTGGGTGCTGGATATGTTACTGGGTCCAACTAGAAAACCTTTTCCATTTGCTAATATATGATCTTCTAGTAGCAGGCTTTCTTGTCTCTACTAGTACCAGCTGTACATCCTCAGTAAACAGGCACCTAAAAGGAATTAAGACCCTGTCATCAGGCAGTCAATTGAAGCTGATTAGTGTCAGGGTGTATTAAATGGATTCACTTCATAACATTGAAATATCAAAATACTGAAACTCAAAACACTGAAACCAAAATACTGAAAGCTCAAAATACTGAATACTCAAAATACTGAAACTCAAAATACTGAAAACACATATTATGCGTAAACTCAGCTTAAACAACATAAATCATAACAATTTATACCAAATATATGCAGGGGGGCAAGCCCCCCTGCACCCCCCATGTGAGGGGCTGCACCCCCCCACACCTCCTGCTAATTAAATATATCAACTCCAAGACTGCACATAGTGTAGTTAAGTGCAATCTTGGAGTAGATATATATAATTAGCAGGGGGTGCAGGGGGGCTTGCCCCCCTGCATATATTTGGTAGAAATTGTTATGATTTATGTTGTTTAAGCTGAGTTTACGCATAATATGTGTTTTCAGTATTTTGAGTTTCGGTATTTTGAGTATTCAGTATTTTGAGCTTTCAGTATTTTGGTCTTCAGTATTATGAAGTTTTGTCATTTTCAGTATTTTGAAGTTTCAGTGTTATGAAGTGAATCCGTATTAAACACCTTTATTCTTATTTGAGTAGATCCAGTCTATGAAAAAGCTTACTGTAATTGTCCATGATCATTTGTAAAAGAAGGGAAAACCATGGTTGACTGAGCCAGAAGGGAGGTACCACAACGATCTTAGGGATTTCTTCTGAATCTTCAAAGTACCTTGGATATTAGTGGAAAGGGTTGAAAAGACTACTGAAACATTCCCATCCAAGGAAAAGAAAACCTATCTGTCTTCCAGGACTTCTTACATGCAGTCCAGAAGAAGAATCTTGCCAGAAGCAAAGAGGTCTACTTGAGGAACTCCCCACAGATGGATCAAATCTTGGGAGACACCCTGATCTAATGTCTATTTGTGAGGGTTTGCCTTTGTCCTGCTCAGCTTGTCTGCCACAGAGTTTTGCTCTAATGGAATGTAGGATGCCTACAGAATGAGATTATGCTGTGAAGCTATATCCCAAGCTAATATGGCTAGTTTGCAGAGGGACTACAATCTGGCTCCCCCTTACTTGTTGATGTACTACATGACTGTGGTATTGTCTGTAACAACCTGAAGAGGTTCCAGGGACCAATGACAATTCAGACAGTTGAATGCCTTGATCAGGTTAAGCATCTCTTTTATATTTATGTGCTTGCATCTATCCTTGGTGTCTCACACACAATGCACTTTTCTCCTTCCTGAAACTGCTCCTGAAGCCAAGTCTTAGGTGACTGACTGTTTTGAAACAAAAAGGGAGATATGGAGACCTGAATGTTGTCTCCACCATGTGATTTCTCTTCTGACAAGACCCACCACTGGGATATGAGAAGACAAGGGGTGTTAGTGCTGGGATCAAAGAGGCTTCATATACCACTGCATCTTTCTCATGAGAAATCTTGCCAGGGGTATCATGAGAATCATAGAAATATGAGATCCAAAATCCCTGAGGTATTCCCTCACAGATCTAAGTTGGAGTGGAAATACATCTAGATATAGATCTATTATTTTCTCTAGAAGACAAGCTCATTGAATTGTGTTTTCTAGTTTACATCCCAGAAACACAATCCTGTGAGAAAGAGTCAAGAAAGACTTTTGAATGTTCTCTTTAAATCCCAGCTTGTGTATGACATCTCTCCCCTAAGTAAGAGATTCCTGCCACTTTGAAAAAAGTCTCTGCAAATATAGTTAAGTCATCTAAATATAGAAACATGTGGATACCTTGTAGCATGTATTGAACTATAACTGGAGCTAGACATTTTGTGAACACTCTTGGTGTGGTGGATAGACCAAAAAGTAAGGCAGAGAATTAATAATGCGATGCAGACACACAAAACCTTAAAAAACGTCTGAGGTCTGGATGAACAGGAATACAGTAGTAAGGATCTTTTAAATCTAGTGTTACCAGGAATACTGAATGAGGAAGAACAGGTAAAAGGTTGTGAAGTGACATCATTTTGAAATTGTAGCACTATCACAAACAGGTTTAGGAAGGAAAGATTCCGGACTGGTCTGTAACCCTCTTCTTTCTTTGGTGCTAACAATATTCTTGAATAAGCTCCTTTCCTTCCTGGGAAGGGAGAGCTGGTTCTATCACTCCCTGGGACAGCATTGGATAAAGGACCGGTGGAAACAAAAAAGGTCTCTTCTGGAAGATGAGGTATTACTCCCCCAGGAAATGAGGAATTTGCTCCCATTGCCATCTGTAACCCTGATGAGTGATCTTCAGAACACATTTGTCTGAAACTATCTGTTGCCAAAGAGAAAGGTGGAGATTCAGACTTTCTGTGGAAAAAAGGGGCTAGCAGAGTGGTGGGGGAGCAAAGTCTCTTAAATAGTCATTCTGAGTTATTGGACTGTCCCTGGTTTTGAGAGTTTCCAGAATTTTTCTTGAAATCCCCTTGCCATTTCTTTTTAAATGTCTGTTTACTTGCATTTTTTTGAGATTATTTATTTTGTTTCTTACCAAAATTGGATGAGGAGTTAGAGAATTCCTTGGAAAATTTGGAAAAAGAGGACTGAAAATTGTATAGATTATTTTTATCAGATTACTCCTCTCAAAACACTTTTTTGGTTACCTCTGCAGCAGAGGGGCCAAAAACTAAATCTATCCAAAGGAGAATTTAAATCTCATTTTAACATCATCTGGGAGGTTCTGAGAATGCAGCCACACAAGCTTCATCAAAACAGTACCAGTGGGCACAGCCCTTAAAGAAGTTTCAACAGAGTCAAACACGCACTGTAAAGAATGAGTAGTGACTTGAACAACAGAAGAAATTAAATTATTTAAAGCAGATTTTTCCTCACAAGAAGAAGCTGCATAAAAAATCCTCGTATTTTCACAATTAATTAAGGCAAACCTCAAGATATGAACCTGACAAGTCAAAATACTGAAAATCAAAGGTCCAGAAGCATATACTTTCCCCATACTGATCGATAAACTGCCAGTCCTTATCAAAAATAGTAGGACTGGACTTAATTAAGTGTTGAGCAGCAGAAGGATTTACTAAAGCTATAGCTGTTGGATCAAGTTTAGGAAGAGTGTATAAAATCTTAAAAGACTGAGAAACTTTATATATCCTCTTTGTCTTTTTAGGAGCAGCTGGCTGATGTCAGGGTAATTGCAGGCAGTAACACACATCCTACAAACTTGACAGAACTGGAGGAATGGCGGAAGGTTATGAAATTCCTTCTGTAACAGCTCATAGTATTTTCATAGATACTGAGAACCTCAATGTTCTCCCATGGAAAACACTGCACAGTTCAGACAACACAGACACACAGACACACACACAGACACACACACAGACACACACAAACACACACACACACACACACACACACACACACACAGACACACACAGACACACACAGACACACACACACACACACACACACACACACACACACACACACACACACACACACACACACACACACACACACACACACACACACACACACACACACACACACACACACACACACACACACACTTGAAAGTTTGGGATCTGCTAGAGTAAGTCCCAAAATGTGGAGACTGAATAGCCAAAAGGTCAGGCTTACATATACTAAATCCAAAATTCCATTTCTTGGAATATTCCCTTTTCTCCGCGGTATGGCAATCTCAGAGTGGATTTATATAAGTTCATGAGGTGTATGCAGGCTTGCCCCCCTACAAAAGGAAGTTTAAAGGAGAACACTGATATTCCAGATTCACTCTTCTCTGGGTTTTTAATCTTTTTTCGGCTTTTTGACACTCTCCATTTCAAGTGCAGATATTTCAATAGGGAGGCCAGGGAGAATCAGAAACTGAGCTCTTCTCTAAGTCAGAAATTTGAGGAGAAAACCCTGTATCTGTCCCTTCATCCTCCTGTCCAGATTAGGAACATTGGGTGATAAGAGAATACTGGACTGCACCAGCATTTTTGTGTAGCTCTCAGAATGTTATGGCAGTTGCATAATATCTAGAAGTTGCTGTATATCATCTCAGGCACAGCTTTCAACTTCTTCAGCCAGCAAACAGGGGGAAAGATAAAAATAATGGGTAGAACATTATTGCTGCTCATACCTCTCAAGTGATCTCATTATGAGCACTGTTCCACATTTTGAGTCTTAAAAAGTCCATGCTCCTCTCTATTCCACATTGGAAAGGCACGTTACACATTTAATGTTAAGAATCTGTCTAATTAATGTCACAAACCGCAAAAAGATATGCTCATCAATAATGAAAAACTTTTACTTTTAACATATCTAGTGGCAGTAACAATCTCAAGTGGTAAGAGACAGCACTGGACTTTGTGTAACCACATCACTTGGTATTCTGAATTTGCACTTACATGTGTTAAAGTGTTCTCCATCATTGCTGAATACTGAATCTCTTCAGGAACAGTGGTATCCCTCTTTCTTGTACCAGAAACTACTTTACAAGAACTACTCCTGTCTAAGGAAATTTGCAGAGGAGTAGATACATGTTTAGTTTTCTGTTTCTTTTTTACAGAAAACTGGGACCAAAAGTGTTATTAATGGCACATGTAGCTTCCTCAGGGATGGGCACAACATTCTGACAAAACAGGGAAGTCTTCCCTGTTCCCTCTCCCAGGTCCAATAAAGGTGGCTTTCCCTTGCCTCCTGAGTGGACCCCAGTAGTCACAGAGGATATGACTAACCATGGTCCATAGTGGCTGTAGATGTTACACCAGATGGATATGAGATAAATGATAAGCACTCTGAAGTACAACTAAAGGCACAGCAGAGCCATCCACCTGCAGCTGATACAAATTGTTAGCCTGCTGTGATAGCAAAGGTTGTTTGCTTAACTCTTTCTATTTGTGGCTGAAAGAAGGACTGACTGTGGAACCGACAGATTGTTCCATTGTCAAGCCGAAAATGGTATCTCTTTCCTTGGAGAAAACAATTATTAAATGTCGTTAACGTTCTTAAAAGTAAATTTTTTTGACAGACAGCACAGTAAAAAGTACATTAAGAGACTTTTCCAGCCCCCCCAAAGTAAAATAAACACAATTTCTCCAAAGAAAAAATGGTTTTCAGTCACTTCAAACAACTTTTAAACTGACAAGAAAAAAAAGAGAGCTCCCATTTAAAGGTACAGTCCAGTCTTGTAGACAATAATAGAGAACACAAGACTGAGCATAAGTGCAAATCTCGAATACCAAGTCACATGGTTATGCAAAGCTCAGTATTCTTCATTGTCACCTGAATAGCTGGTCTTAGGCATAGGCCACCTAGCTAGCTACCTAGGGTGCCACTTTAGCAGGGGCTCTTTTCTAGTATTTATTTGTTTATTTTTTTGTAGTAAAGAAATGGTTTATTTAAAATATGTTGAATGAACACAGGAAAAACTGAAGAGTAAGACAAACTTTGAGAAAAAGGAAGAAAACAGCAATCTGGATGGTGTAGGTAGACCAGGATGGGGCAGCAGGTGCTGTGGAGGGGGCACTGTGCACCCCTTTTGCCTATGGCACCAACTGACCAAAGGCCGGCCCTGATCATCTGAAACTATAACTGCCACTAAATATGATAAAAATAAAAAGCTTTTCATCAGTATCCTACCATCACCCAGAATGATACCACAGTACAAGCAAAAAATGACTGATTTCAACAACTGGCTATGTTTCTGGTGTCATTCTAAGGAGATCCAGTATCTGTCTGCCTTGGATGATATGACTGACAGACCTCGATGCTTTGCCAGAGATGGCCTGCATCTGTCACCCCTGGGCTTCCAGATACTGGCCAAGGCTCTTGCCACCCCTACAGTGCCTTCTTTAGGCGATGTTCCAAAGAACAAATTATCACCATAACAGCTACAAACAAATGCAATCTGAGGGTCATGCTGCTCGATGCTAGAAGCCTAAATCTCAAAATGCACTCACTCAAAGCACTCCTTAAAATGGAGAACATTGACATTTGTACCGTAACAGAGACCTGGTTCAAGGCACCAGAAAGTACCTCTGCACTACCAGGCTATAACTCATTCCACACCTTTCTGCCCCAGAACGTAGACCAAAGCTCCAAATGCAGTGGTGTTTCCATATTAGTAATGGATGCACACCCCTCCAGACTGGTAGCCCAACATAACACATCAGAGATACTTCAGGTGCATCTAATACTGTGAAAGACAGCAATTCAGGTCGTAGCCTGCTATAGGTTCCCAAACATGTCCCAAGACTCACACTCCATGTTCCTAAGCACCCTGGAGAATATTAGGGTCCAACCTAACACTCTCATACTTGTCAACTTCAATTGCCCCTCTATTAACTGGGAAAACTCATGTACCAATATACTTGCTCAACATTTCCTGGAATTCATTAATTCCAATGCCCTGGACCAGCTCGTTCTTACCCCCACTAGAGGTAGCAACATCCTTGACATGGTCATTACTAACATGGACGACCATTGCTCAACACCAATAGTCAGCTCCTCCTTGGTTAGATCTGACCACAAACTAATCACCTTGGAAATCCACATCCCTCCCTCCCCCACCCTCGCAAAGGTAACCACCATGAAAAACTTCTCCAAAGCTAACTTTGGGCTCTTAAAAACAGAGGTGGCTAACTTCATGGTATCCATGCAAATGGACAATAGTTGCATGATCACAAAATCATACACCAATGCACTGTACAAACACATACACAAATGCATGGATCCTGCCATACCCAATAGAACCAAGATGCTCTCCTCCAAAAAAAGGAAGCTAATCTGGTGGTCCCCTGCCATAAACAAACTCTACAACAGAAAGAGGAAACTTATGCGGAATAAGGTTAGGTCCCAAGACTGGAAAAACTCCCTTATCAGCCTCAACAAAAAGTTGAGATCCCTTATCAAATCCTCTAAAGCTAGCTATGAAAACAGAATTGCAGCAGATAGTAAAGACAACCACAATGCCTTCTATAGTTATGTAAAGAATCTCCATGGCAATACCCAGATTTGCGCTGAGCTACTGCACAATGGTACCTCCTATACCAAGCCAACAGATATTGCCAATATACTAGCTGACAGATTCAGTGCCAACTTTAACCCCAAAGGACCAAGCACAATACCAGTAGATTGCCAGACACCCAGTATTACTGCTGCACAGGTTAAAACAGCACTGTCCAAGGCCAAGAATACAGCTTCTATGGGATCTGACAATATCCCTGGCTGTGTTCTACATGAACTACAGAGTGAACTGGCACCTCACCTGTGAGCCCTGTTCAGTCACAGCCTCACTTCAGACTTTGTCCCTACCAAATGACGCACTGCTACAGTCATCCCTCTCCACAAAGGAGGAGCAACTACAGACCCTGGGAACTATTGCCCCATTAGCCTGATGAGCCTTATATGCAAAGCTATGGAAAGCATCATCATGTACCTAATAAACAACGATATAGGGAATCTCCAAAATCTGGATCCCACACATTTTGGTTTTGTGAAGGGTAGATCATGCCTGCTCAACTTGGTCGATTTCTTTGAGTCAGTCACCAGAGCTGTGGATGAAGGCAAGATGGTTCATACAGCCTACCTTGATCTGGCCAAGGCCTTTGATATCATTCCCCACTCAGGAATCAAAGAAAACTCACTAAGCTAGGCATCAACCCCTATATCACTAGGTGGGTTGCAAACTGGCTCACAGATAGAACCCACAGTGTGAAAGTAGCTGACTCCAAGTCAGATTTCCGACTAGTCACGAGTGGAGTCCCACAGGGTTCGGTCCTGGGTCCTCTCCTGTTTGATATCTACTTCTCTGAAGTCCAGGTCAACATGAAGAAACTCTGGCTGACAAAGTTCATAGACAATTGCAAGTTGGGAGCTATTATTAACTCCCCAAGTGATAATGACATTCTACAGAAAGGCCTCACTGAGACCAACGACTGGTGTCAGAACCATAGCGTTAAGCTCAATGCCAAAAAATGTGCCATCATCCCCTTTAGGAAAAACCCAGTTCCCATGAATTACCACATCGATGGTAGTGCACTGAACACAGAAGGCATTATAAGAGATCTGGGAAGACAGGTTGACAGCAACCTCTCTTTTGACCACCACATTGCCACTGTGGTCAGAAAGTCCTTCTATGTGGCACATCCCTTTTTCCAATTAAATTTTTATTATTTTCTGCAGCAGGAACAACAAACAAAATATAAATTGACATTCACATAAATCAGAATAATTACAGATGTAGTTCCTATACCATTCCTATAAACAGCCCATCTATCTATGAAAACTATGTACAAACAGTGTTACTAAAACCTAAAGGTAAAGGAGTCTTAAAGTACAAAATATAGCCAGGTTGGCCTCCTATCGAGGTCAGAGGTATGCATTAGTAGATAAGGAGTTTACTGAAGGTAAACAGGAGGCAATGATTAACAAAGGGTCACTGTAAGTATATAAAAACCTCTGCTGACTCATCATTTAAGATCTAGGCTCAGTCTTGGAGGATGTGTTCAAATACAAGATTCCAGAGTTACTGGTAGTAAGCTTGTTTATTTATGTTCCTAATGATATGTTTGTGAGAAGACATAAATTTGATAGATAAATTCCTAAAGCCATTCCAGGAGAGGTTGGTATGATCTAGCCAATTCTTAGTGATATAGAACTTGATAAGTAGGCAAAGAGTGATTAAGACATGATTGTGTAGTTTCGAGAGGTTGAGGTCTGTAATATTGTGAATTGCTAGCTCCCAAGAAAGAGTAGATTTATGATATCCCGTTTTTTGAAAATGCACTTTTAACGAGCACCAAAGCTTATGTGTATGTTTACAAAACCATAGTATATGAATGAGATCAGCTTGTGGGGGGGGGGGACACAACATGGACAGGATGAGGAGATTGTGGAGTTAAATTTGTTCAAAATGAAGGGAGTGTAATAGGTATTATTGTCAATCATTAGTTGCATGTACATAAGTTTTTTGAAGGGGGCAAATCTGAGTGTGGAATAATTTGCTTTGAGCTTCTGGTCTATAGTAAATGAATTTCCTTGTTGGTCGCAGTACTTGGAGAATAATACTGCTGAATCATATTTAGTGGCAATAATCAATTTATAGGTATTTGAAAGCATACTTTTTTTACTAAATAAACTCTCAATAATGTCCAGCAGTCTAGTCATATCTTTATCGACAATAGAAGATGTTCAACACTGATATAAGTTCTCGACTTTGACGTAGAATAATGGTATACCTATTTCCAAGATTAATGTCTGTTCGCAAATCCTGTAGGTTTTTATCTTTGTGTTTGTAGATGTCCCACACTGTATAATCCTTAATCGGAGGATAGTCCCTAAGATTATGTTGTTTGTTATTAATTTTAATGTTAGGGTTCATATGAATGGGTTGAATAAGATATAGGCCCTTATCAGGCTTAAGGAATTTCATGAAATCTTGAAAGATTTTGAGACTCTGCTTCAATATGCCATTAATTTTGAGATTTTTGATGGGAAGGCTTTTAGATTAATATTATTATCCAGTAGATGTTTATTCCAGATTTTGACCCATGAAGGGGACCAGTCATCTTTCTTAGGGCAGAAGTTTGAGATTAAAATAATCCTATTTGCACAAATAATTCAGAAGTAAAACTCGAAGTTCTGTCTATCAATATAATACAATCTATATGGCACATCTCTTTACTAAGGGTTTTGCACCCAAGAAGAAAGAGGTCATTGTCTGCCTCTACTCTTCCCTCATTAGGCCAGTCATCGAGTAGAATGCCCCATTTGGCATGTACCTCACTAGACACCTGCAACAACTGGAGAGACCACAAAAGTACCTTACAAAGAGGATCCTAGGCCTTAAACACTTGTCCTATATGGACAGACTAAAAGAAACTGCAACTATTCTCTGTCTCATATCGCCTACTTAGAGGCAACCTCTGCTTGACTTACATATCCATGTCTGATCCAGCTCTGTTAGAAATGCTACGTCTAAAGAAATCCCAATCCCTGTACACCACATGCTCCAGAGACCTCAACCTCATTACCACAATTAACAGAATGTGCTGGAGAGACAGGTTCATAACCCAAAGACTTTCCATGCTATGGAATAGACTTCTCATACATGTCAAACAGAGCACCTCACTGACCCTCTTCAAGAGAAATCTTGATGAGTGGATGGGAAATAGAAAATTCTCCCCGGGGATCACTCCAGTGGCTCTACTCGAAAGAAGCACTGGGAACTAATGTCGCGTGGCACAATGCCAGGGTAATCTTATGGCCTAGACTTATAAAGGCTCCAGGGCCATTGGCCTAGTACACACCTATGAACCTATAAACCTATTGCAGAGCCACTATGGTTAGTTAGGAAAGAGATACCATTTTTGGCTTGACCATGGAACAATCTGTTGGTTCCACAGTCAGACCTCTACACTTCTTTCAAACTACAGACATATCACAATGCTTCCTCCCCTTTCCAAAATCCTCAAGAAACATATACACTCACAAATCTTTCCCCTATCTCCTGAAAAATAACCTCCTCTCAGATACTCAACATGGCTTCAGACCTAATCATAGCACTACATCTGCCGTAATTAGCTTCACAAACATAGCCAACTACTCTAGAAACAGCAGCCTTTATGTCTCATCAGTCTTGCTTGACATGTCAAAAGCATTTGGCACTGTCTCACTCCATAAACTTCTGACAATCCACCCTAACATGGTTCCATAGCTACTTGTCAGATATACACCAGGCCATTAAATGGCAAGATAACATATCCTCACTTTTACCAGTCTCAGTAGGCGTCCCCCAAGGTTCCATTCTTGGCTCACATCTGTTTACAATTTTTACAAATGACATTAACTCTGCCACCACATCAGCTAACATTATAGAATATGTGGATGATTCTACACTTGTCTGCTCAGCCAAGTCAATCCCAGAACTGCTGCAAAAAATGCAAAAAGCATTTACAGATATAGAAAACTCTTTTCCTCCAACCAGCTAATACTCAACTCTAATAAAACCAGACTTCTAGTATTTACCAACAAAAACACATCTCAACCCCCATCCCATTCACCATCTACTCAGCTAAGAACACCAAAATAGAGCCAGTAGACCACACCAAACTACTAGGTGTCACCATTGACAAATCCCTCAGTTATGACCTGCACATATTCCAAACAAACAAAAAGATCCACACAAAACTCAGGGCACTCTATAGAGCCAAACCATTCATCACCCAAAATACCAAATCATCCATTTCTGAAAGCCATCTACTATCCAACTCTGTTATATGCTTCCCCAATTTTCACAAACTTAAAGAAAACAAATCTAAATAAGCTGGAAGCCTGCTACAACAAAATAGGCAGATTTGCCATCAACCACCCATACAGAACACATTATTGTTCAACTCTTCACAAAGTAGACTGGTTGGAACTCCCAAACCTACTATACCTTAAAAAATTCACAATTTGCCACTCCATCATCTACCTACCACATAAATGTCCAGCCCTTATGAATCTAGTAAAACCCTACACTAACAGCAGAACCCTCCACTCATCTAACAAACTTCTCCTAGAAGTCTCAAAAGCCAATAATAGCTACAGTGATGCCTTATTCTCAAAACACATATCCAAAATGTGGGACTCAGTTCCTCAGCCCATTCTTTGCACAGCTAACCCCCCCCCCCAAATTCAAAACTCTTCTCAAGGTCCATTTGAATAAAAACTTGCTATGCTCCTGCTCAACACCATGCTGACCCCACAGTAATTTTTTTATCATTGTTCTTCCTATATTATCTCCTCTCTAATGCTTATTTCCTTGTCTCTTTTCCCTTGGAATACATCTATAGCTTATTACTGTATATGTTTATTCTAATTGTTTAACTTGGTGAGGCTACCACCCCACCTCTTTAAGCAGAAATACTTTACTGTTTTGTTATTATGTCTTGCATTTAAGGACCAACCATCACTGTATGTAATTTGGGTGGGTAACCATCATTACTGAATTTGTTGTATTACTGTTGATGGTTTTATTTTTATCTTGCATTTCAACTCAATTGCATCACCATGTACTACATTAATTGTTGTATTTTTTTCTATGATAATCACTGTTTAATATGCAATTTGGAGCTTTTCTCCCTGGGCCTCTACTGAAAATGGACCTTTTCTTTTGGCTCAGTCGGACACTCCCAGTAAACAAATGTAAAATAAATAAGTATCTCTCAGCTCTCTGTGACAGTAATTAGAAAAATTCTTAACAATGAATGCTTTGCATGCCTTTCAAATGTGGAACAGTGAGGAACATGGACTTTTTAAGACTCAGAAATGAGCTCACTTGAGAGGTATGAGAAACAATAATAAGTTTTATACCCATTATTTTCAGATTTGCCCCTGTTTATTGAGCAAGGAAATTGAGAGCTATGGCCAAGATGATATGCAGCAGCTCCTAGATGTTACACAACTGCTGTACCATTCTGAGAGCTACACAAAAACACTGGTGCGGTTCAGTGTTCTCCATTATCACCAACTTGTAAAAGTCCATTAAAATACAAACCCCTAGCTTTAAAATATCTTTCCTGAAGTTGAAAATATCAGTAATAAACAAAATATTAAATTTAAGACTTTTTTCCCCCAAATGGAACTTATCTGTTCAGCAAAGGAACAGCACAAGCCAGCCATCGATCCTCAAAGACCTCAGAGGATAGTACTGCTCGACAGCAGTAAATCTCTGAAGGACTTGGCTCCCAAACGTGTACTTTAGTCAGCACATCTTGAACTGCCTGACAGTTTGGATGTGTGGGAGGTGCCATAAAGTTTTGAAAGCTGGCTGGCTGTTGTATCCTTGGCAGGATGTAACCCATATAGCTTAAACTCATGTAATTGGTCTATTCTAAAACACCTCCCCTTAGAGGAAGCAGTACTATACTTTAACAACAAATTCATTGAGATCCTTGATGTGCATGCACCTGTTCGTTCAAAGAGAACAAAGGCAAAATCTGCGCCATGGCTTTCTAAAGAGTCTAAACTCAAAATTACCCTTAGAAACAAAGCATGGGCTTTATGGCGTTCTTCTAAAGACCCCCAAGATCACACTAAATACAGGCAATCCAGGAACGAAACTAAAAAATCCATTTTACAAGACAAAAAACAATACTACTGTAATTTACAGACAGTAAATCAAAATAACCCTCAGAAGTTTTGGGCAGGTTTAAATAATCTACTACATCCTGGACAAACTTCAACCCCAATCCCTGCTGCTACTATTGATAAAACCCCTGAAGAGGTTTCTGACAGTTTTAACTGATTCTTTACTGAGACAATTCAAGCCCTAGATAGCCAACTACCTCCTAGCTCCCCTGATCCTGAAAGTACCACCCCTAGAAACCTACTCGCGTTCAGCTTCCAACCAGTCGCCACTTCACTTATCCGTACCTTGATCAAAAAATTAAAACCCACTACACTTTCTGCTGATCAACTCCCTGCCGAGTACCTACAAAAATCAGCTGATGCTATTGCTTACCCCATCTCAATACTAATCAATCAAACCATAGTAGAAGCTAAAATTCCCACCATCTGGAAAATATCCTATGTAATCCCATTTCACAAAGGAGTCAGCTCTACTGAATTCTCCAGTTATAGGCCAATAGCTATACTCTCTCCACTTGCAAAGATTATGGAAAAATGTATTCATAGACAACTCATGCACCACCTAATCCAGAATCACCTTATGGCAGACACTCAGCATGGCTTCCGTCCTCATCACAGCACTACTTCAGCCTTCCTAGCTTTTACCAACACCATAAACCATAATTGCAACAATAATTATATATCCTCAGCCCTCTTCTTGGATCTTTCCAAGGCATTCGATATGGTTGATCACCAACTTTTAATCCACACCCTGCAAACATTCTGTCTAGATACTAGAGCCCTTCAATGATTTCAATCCTACCTGAATGGTCGACAGCAGGCTGTCCTCTGGCAGAACAAACTCTCTAACCTTCTACCTAACACCCTTGGAGTACCACAAGGCTCTCTACTAGGGCCCTTGCTGTTCTCCATCTTCATTAACGACCTTTATACTAACATCCCAAAAGTCAGCTGTATCCAGTATGTTGATGACTCTACTCTGATTTGCTCAGCCACATCTCCAATAGAGTTATGGTCAGCTACCCAGACCACCTTTAATACAATAGAAAACTGGCTTTCTGAACGTCGTCTGATCCTAAATCCCAAAAAAACTAAAATGCTGTTATTTTCACCAACACGTAGGTTTACCACTTTCACCTTTACCATAAATTCAAATAATGGCATAATAATCTCCCCTGACCCCTCTATAAAACTATTAGGTGTCATCATAGATAATAATCTAAAATTTGACCTACATGTTAACCAAACTATCAAAACCATCAATAAAAAACTAGGGTCACTTTACAGAATAAAAGCCTTCCTAACCCCTCCAGCTAAAATTGCCATAGCTCGCTCTCACCTTCTTTCAACCCTTTTGTATGCATCCCCTCTACTCTCGAATTTAAACAAGACTGTCCTTAACAAACTTTCAATTTGCTACAACCACATTGCCAGGTTTGCCACTGGGCTTCCTTTTAGGACACATCATTGCATCAATCTAAATCAGCTTGGGTGGCTTGAACTACCCAACCTAATCCAGTATAACCAACTGATTATGGCCTATAAAATCCTCTATAATCCGGACATTACTCCTGCACTTAAAAATGTTATCACCCCCTATAACAATCTTAGACCGCTTTAATCCTCTAACAAACTACTAATTCAGACTAGCAAAATTAATAACACAGCTGGTGACTCTCTCTTTGCAAACTCTGTAAATTGACCCTGGAACTCTCTTCCAGCTGATATTACCTTACTTTCTACCTTAGGTTAATTTAAAACTAGACTCAAACAACATTTGGCACTTAACTGGCTATGTCAATGTATCAAGCCTGGCTAACTCTCTCTAGAATGTGTAAAAATCTGTTAACCAGTTTACTGTGTAATTTAATTTAATCCTGATTTATGCTCGGGATTAACTCTAACCTGTGGAACTTGTTTAACTTGCTTACTTATGTAATCTCTGTAAATAGTCTGTTTGTAATATGTAATGTTGGTATTATGTAATGCTGTATCTGCTTACCCATGGAACTTTTCTCCCCGGGCCTCCGCTGAAAATGGACATGCATCCAGTCAGACTATCCCGGTCAACAAATGTAAAATAAATAAATAAAAATAAATTGTAGCAGTGATTAATATGATGAACATTAGCTGTTCTTTCAAATACCAAGCTAGACAAACTGATTACTTTAGAAACTGTTTCCACATTCTACACTGGAACTATACAGTGAAATCCATGGAACAGGCACAGACCAATGAACAATTTCTTCTAGGTGTTGCACCAATAAGAATACTAGAAAACTAGACTTATTTATTTGTTTCTTTAGATGGTCTCCAATCAGTAATCATGTCATTCCTGAAAATATATGCCATTATAGGCTTTCATTCTATTGAGATATCTACAGTAATTTATCTGTTATACATTCATAGTTAAGTAGTAATCTAGCTTCCCTTAAGGGCCATTTTAAGCTTAGACAGTTTCCCTTTTAGAGGGGAGATTCAAACTCTGTACCTTGTGTCTGTGAGGTAAATACCTTAACCATTATGCCATCCTGCATAGGTTCATAGTTCATAGATAAGTACTAGACTAGCTGTCCTTGCAGCCCATTTTAGGCCTAGTCAGTTTCCCTTTTTGTGCTTGAAATAACCTGTTCCATTTGATTATAAATTGGATTTACCCATCCCATAGCTGATAATTATATATTACCCCTAGTGGGATAATATCATAAATAATTTGAGGGCCCTCCCTATGCAAGGGATAAAGCATTTAGGAACTGCCCTTTTCCATTAGTAGTGTGGGGGGGGCATTCTTAGGGTAAATTTTCTGTTTCCCATCCACAGATCTAAGTTACGTTTGAATATGGATGGGGTGAACTTTGTTTTACATGGATGGGGAGTCTGTTCCACAGCAGGGGT
The DNA here is from genome assembly GCF_019279795.1 of Protopterus annectens. NCBI lineage: Eukaryota > Metazoa > Chordata > Ceratodontiformes > Protopteridae > Protopterus > Protopterus annectens. The sequence continues at coordinate 520,433,981 of NC_056745.1, forward strand.
ATCCTCTGTGAGATATAACTATCCCTCCAAACCATTTTGTTGATGCTGCAGAAGAGGTTTAGATCCCTAGACTGTGTATCTCTGATGCCATTTGACTTGTCAATGTGCAGTAAATGCATCAGTAATGGGTATACCATATCTATATGGTACACCCATATTCCAGAGAAGCCTCTGTTTGAATATACACCTAAACAAGATTGGACACATCATAAATGTCTCTGTGTTATTTGCTAAGCCTCTTGATGTGAGATGGTATCAGAAATGAAGAAATAGCTGCCATAACTGAAATAATGCTTCTGTGGAAATTTATAAATACATCTGACTTCAAGAGTTTATGTATCTGGAAATATGTGCACTGGACGAAAGCACTAAATAAAATCTTTTGGTTGAAGTATTGGGCATTTTTTTTTTTTTGGCAGCCTTTCCACCTTTGGAGGTGTTTTTCTATTAAACTATACGAGTTATATCCTGCTAAGGCTATAACAGCCAGCCAGCTAGCTTTCAAAGCTTTCAGGGCACCTTCAATGTCCTCCAACCATTAGTCAGCTCAGGTTTGATATTTTACTGCCAAGCCCTTCAGAGCTTTTCTGCCACTGAACAGAGCACTCATCTGCTAGCTTTCTAGGATCAATGGCCATCTAACACTTTTCTATTATTAGAGAAACAAATGTTCTTTTTGGGGAAAAAAAACTTCCACTCTACTTTTATGACAGAAAAATTACTTTTCCTGTAAAACATAATTAAAAGAGAATGCATTTAAAGACTATCCCATGACTTTTGATCACTTTTAAACAGGAACATTACTTTTTTACTTTTATGGAAAAAGTTGTTAAAACTAATTAATTTTTTTTTCTGTGGAAGGCATTGTTTTATTTTACTTTGGGGAGCTGAGGTAGGTTTATAAAGTGCTTTTTACTATACTTTAATGGGGAAATGTTACAGTTCTACAATGTACCTATTTTACTGACTCTCACTGCCAGACTTCCCTGGGAATTATGCACCTTCTCCAGCTTAACCTTGTTGTAACCTACCAGTTCCTCAAGCAGGCTGATAAAGTGCATCAGCCATAGGTGGGTGACTCTGCTGTGGCCAAAACTGCTTCCTCTGATCATTCATCTTTTTTCTGGTTCCCGCATGGTGTAGTCTCAACAGCTACCATGGTTCAGGGGTTAGGCACATCCTCTGCAGCTGTTGGAGGATGGTGGGCAAGGGAGAGCCATTCTTCTTGGTCTTGGGAGAAGGGGCAGAGAATGCCACTCTGCCTATCCAGAAAGCTGCGCCCATCCTTAGAGAGGTTTTTCTAGCAAAGCAGGTCGGTTTCTACACAACTTCCTGTCAAAAAGAAACTAAAAACATAAACAGATGTCATCTCCTGTCTTAGTTACTCTGGACAGGAGTAATTTATTGGTCTTAGCTCAGGATTTAGTATAGGCACCTAACCCTTCCTGTACGGCTGTTTCTGGTAAAGGAAAAAAGGATACTTCATTTTCTATAGAAATTCAAGAGTTTGAACCTCAAAATGATTCTGAAGGCATTGATTATGTGTTGTCTCCACAGATTTCTGATTCAGATTCTGAGGATAGTGTGGTTTCAGCAACTTGCTTTGATGGATTCTCTTTCTCTGAAACTATTTCCAAAATTAGTCAGTGGGAAAATAGTGATGTTTCTTAGTCCCTCAGAAAGTATTATGATTTGTTACAATTGGAATTTTCAGACCCTATTCTTATTCTTTATGTATTATGTGCTTTGAAGGATGTTTTTGTCACAGCTTGCAAATTCCCTAACAGGCAGCCTGCTGTCCCCCAAAACAAACAGACTATATAAAGTACCTCAGTCTTTTACATTTTTATACACACATTCCAGATCAGACCCAGCAGCAATTACTTTAGTGAATCCAGCTGCTGCTAAATATTTTACTATTACCAATCCCTCACCTTCTGTCAAGGATGGGAAGGCTTTTTTTATATATAGACTTGGGAAAACTGTACTATTCTGAAACAATTTTAAGCCTTGCAGCTGTCAAGCTCATGTGATGAATTTTATGCTTGCCCCTTGTGAAAATACAGGGAATATTTTGGCATCTGTTTCCTTTTGTGAGGACAAATCTGCTTTGTGTCACTTGGTTTCTTCTGTGACTTAAGTGTCTGCCCACCCTTTGAAATATGCATATGATTCTGCTGATGCTATATCCATAACTGCTGCTACTTGAACTGTTATGAGGAGGCTTGGCGGTGTTCTCAAAACCTCCCAGAGGATGTCAAAAATGGAATACTGAATTCTCCCCTGGACAGAGAACTAGTTTTTGGACATTCTGTTCAAGAATTCATTAAAAAGTATGATGAGTGTGGAAAGTTGATTCAAGAGATCTTTCAGATTTTTTTAGCGCCCCCCCCCCCCCTCTCCAACTTTGTTAAGAGATTCAATGCTTCCTCCACGACTTTCTTTAAAAAAGCAAAATAAATAGTTCCAACAAGCTGCTGGTAAACAAACATGTAAAAGCACTGGCTGAGAGGTTCCAAAAGGAAAGCAGAAACAAAGGACAGTATACCAAGTCTGACTGACTATATGAAGGATTTCCAATCCTCATTCCCTCCCTGGCAGTCCCTTAATCCTGCCAGAATGTCTGAACCACCATTTCTCTCTTTAGCAATATTGTTGATAGAAGCTGTCCCTCCTACTCTGTTAGGACAGAGATTTTATTCTAGAATGTTCCTGGTGCCAAAGAAAGAGACCACTACTGGATTTTTTTCTGAATCTGTTTGTGATAGTACCCAAGTCCCATCTGCTGCCTCTTCACAACTTATTACCCTTTATTCCCCACACTGAGTTTTCTAGTAACTTTAAATTTAAAACATGCATATCATCACACTCCTATAGATCCAGATTTCAGGAATATTTTAAAGTATTCTGGGTCTGGATCACATTATCAATTTTCTGGATTACCTTTTGACGTAGCTACTGTTCCAAAGGTATTCACAAAGTGTCTGGCTGCTGTGATAGCCTACTTTGGACTTCAAGATTTTCACATTTTTTATTATTTAGAGAACTTGCCTGTCTTTCCAGTCTTTTTCAAAGTGTCAGGAATTTCTCAGTTGGGAAACTGATCTTCTACACAAGCTGGGCTTCCAAGAGAACTTACTGAAATATTGTCTGACTCCTTACCTTCAGATTGTTTTTCCTGGAGTGTCTCCTAGACACCTCAGTTCAAAGAGCTTTTCCTCCACAGGAAAAAAAAATAGATTTGCATATCTATTCCTGCATTTTTCTACTCAGACTACCATTTCAGCAAGGGAATTCCTCAGGATTCTGGGTCTTATCTCATCTATTATATTCATTATACCGCTTGTAAGATTCCAGTGAGAGAACTCCAATGGTATCTGAAAACTTTGTGGTCCCAGTATCAACATCGCCTGACACTTCAAATTCTAGTTTGGTTTTATGAAAAGGGAGATTTTGTGGTGAAAATACCAAATTTTTCAAAATCCAGGTCTCCCATTCTTCCTTCCTACTCCAGGACAGTTAGCCACAACAGATGCCTTAGATTTTGCTTGGGGAGCGGTGTCTATGGGAATAAAAGTTCAGGGACTTTGGAGCCAAAATGACAGACTGAAACACACAAACATAAAATATAGTTTAGCTTTTAGAAATGCTGCCAGTTCTCTCAACTATGTGTGGCCCCCAGGATCTCTTTAAGTGTTTACAGACAACACTACTATAATGCAGTACATAAACAAGCAAGGGGAACCCAGACCTTAACCTCAGTGCAGACAATCCTTGGTAGCCTGGTATATAGCTTGTCAGTACAATCTCAGCCTACAAGAATCATGCATACTGTCAGAGCAAAACTGTGTGGCAGACAAGCTGAGCAGGACAAGGACAGACCCACATGAATGGAAACTGAATCATGGGGTCTTCCAATAACTGATCCGACTGTGGGGAACACTTCAAAAAGATATATTTAACTCTGGTCACAACAATCAGTTGGCAAACTTCTGTTCTAGGACTCCATGCAAGAAGGCCTGTAACACAGATTTTTTATTTCTTGGACAATAATGTTCATGTATGCTTTTCCACCCTTTCCACCAATATCCAGATTCATTCTGAAGATTCAGAAGGACTCCCAAAGATCATTATGGTGACTCCATTCTGGCTGTGGCAACAGTGGATCTCCCTTCTTTTGGAAATCACCATCATCATCTGCATCAGCCCCCTTTTTCTCATTTTCTGCATGCGGTCAGGATGTTGCTTCAACTGTTGCCACCGCTCTCAATTCAATGGCACTTTCCTAACTTTTTCAGTAGCCATATCAGACTGATGCTGGTCTTCTTCCTTACAATCCATCTATGTCTTTGCTCTATGCCCTTGTTTCCTCTTGTCTTTGTTCCTATCTATCCTAAATTTTCTTCTTCGGATTGCTTTCTGCTTTCCTGCACATGTGCCCAAACCACAGTAATATATTGTCTTTGAACTTCTCTTCCATTGGAGCAACTTAGGTTTCTGCTCTGATGTCCTCATTTCTTCATCTGTCCCACAGTGTACATTCAAACACCTGTCTCAGGTTTTTCATCTCCCTCGCCTCTTCCTTTCTCAACTGCTCTGCCTTCACCGCTAAGGTTTTTCTGCCATATAATAATACTGGTCACACCATTGATTGTAGGCCTTACTTTTCAGCTTCTTTGGCATTATTTTGTCATATACTACACCTGATGCTCTGTTCCAGTTGGCTGCTTCCCCTCTGATTCTGGCTTTAACCTCCTTATTCTGACTTTCCTTCTCAACTACCCCTCCCAGAAGCTGTTAACTTGTTCCACTATTTTCACTTCTCTGCCAATTCTCATGGGTTCTACCCTTTTTGGAAACAGTCAGGGACAATTATCACAAGTTTCCTCAAAGACTGGATTTATTCACACAAGACCAGGGGTGATTAATATATTGTAACTCCAAACAACTACAACTGACTGTCTGGATGATAGAATTTTAATACCTTTTAGACATCTTTTTTTTCTGGGGCTGTACAGCAGGTATTAATGGAGACAAGAAAGCATACTACCAGAAAATCATACATTAGTAAATGAAAAAGATTTTCTAGAATGTGCCAAGAAATGAACCAGCACCAATTCATGGCTTGTATTTCTTTGGTTCTACAGTATTTGTGTGAGTTATTATGCTGTGACCTATCATGGTCCCCAATCAAGATTCATTTGTCAGTCATTTCATCATGTCTGCTGATGGATCCCCTCTTTCAATGCAATCTAATGTAAAAAGGTTTTCGAAAAGGGTGCTGCATAAGACGCCTACAAGAAAATAAGTTGTTCTTCTTTGGGATCTTAACTTGAACCAGCTCATCAGGCTGACTTGGGGTTCCTGACATGGAAAACAGTCTTATTAATTTCTCTGACTTCTGCAAGAAGAGTACCTGATTTGCAAGCTCTCATGGTGGGTCATTCTTATCTTATTTTCCACAAAGATATGGTTTCCTTAAGAACTAGTCCCTCATTTATGCCTAAAGTAGTTCATCTTAAACCAAGCTTTCCATCTATCTGTCTTCTTTCCAGAAAGTAAAAATGAAGGAGAAAGAAAGAATACTCCATATATTGCATGCCCACAGACAGCTAGGATACTATCTTGACAGAACAAAATCTTTCAGAACTTCTAATCAGTAGTTCATTTCTTGAGAAGCCAAGAAAAAAGGACAGCCTGTCTCAAAACAGACTATTTCAAAATGGTTGCCTTGTGCTACTACTTATCCTCATCACAGCAAAACAGTTTCAGGCAAGGTAAAGCCTCACACTACCAGGGCCTTGGCTTCATCTCTGGTTTTTTGGAAAGGACTGGATTCCAGAAGTATTCTAGAAGCAACAACTTGGTACAGAGTGCACACTTTTACAAAGCACTTTAAAATGGATTCCTTATCCAGGTCTAGGACAGCCTTTGCTAGGACCATTCTCCAGGGGCTCCTAGACCCTCATCCTTCTACCTTCCAGTCAAGTTAACTAATCTACCCATACAGCTTAGGCTACTTTAGTAATGATCATTATGAAGAACATAGTACAGTTGCGTAAATAAACTTACCATAATAGTAGATGCTCAGATGATCCCTGCTGCGGTAGCTGCTCCCTCCATCCACCTCATCCCCTTATTTTTGTATGCTTTTTTGATACCATGGTATGAACATTTATTATTAGATTCATAGCAATGTCTTCCTGGGGCTTTAGCCTCCCTCTCTCTGTTGGAGTGAAAGCTCTGAAGATCTTAATGTCTGAACCTTTCTTTTAGTCAGCTCAGCTCGAGCTGCCTAATAGTTTTTGTAAGTGGAAGGTGCCCTGAAGCTTTGGGAACTGTCTGTCAAATCCTTAAAAGGATATAACCCATATAGCTTAGGCTAGTGCAATAGTGATCATTCAAACATCTAGTGTCATAGCAGAATTGTAGCTAGTGTGGGGCAAAGGGGGTCACTGTCCAAGGCACAAAGTGTTACAGGGTGTGGGTGGACAATCCTGATCTCTCTTTAATGCATTCCAACTTTTAAAAGCTGGTGTTATATTTGCAATGAAACCTCAGAGCTATAGAGCTCCCTTTGTGGTCAAAACTGTAGAGACTGTTTGCTACATTTTAGGAAGCCATTTGCTACAGTTTAAAACATTTCTTTTTTTTTTTAACTAAAATTGGACTGTTGTAGCACTCTGTACAGATTATAAACTGTAGCAACTACCTGATACATTGTAACAAATAATTTTCTACAGTTTAAAACATCTGTTTTTTAACTAAAACTGGAGTGCTGTAGTGTTCCATGCAGACTATAAGCTGTAGAAAATTTTTTTTTTCTTTCTTTTTCTTTTACCAAAACCTGAGTACCATAGCACTCTGTGCAGTGATTAAACTGTAGCAACTGCTTGCTACATTTTTAGTAAGCAATTTGCAACAAATTAAAATAAAAAAAATTAATAAAATAAAATAAAATGCAAGGAAGGAGGAGGGGCAGGGCATAGTAATAGGACCTAATTGGCAGGAGGGATGAGACGTGTATCTGGCCACCTAAATGGTGTGCTAGCAGAAGGAGCAGACCATTTTTTTTCACTCTTCACTTGAATAGCTGAAGGGGCAATGTGCAGTGTTTTTTTATGTAGAAGTCCTTTTTTCCTTGCTCTAAAGGGGTGCGGCGAACTGGCACTGGGCACTAGTTGAACCAGAAGAATAAAACACCCGTTTAGAAATTGAGCAGTCCTCAGCTTGAAGCAAGCACTAACACAATCCAAAATAACACAAGTAATATTAATCTTCTACAAAAATACTCAAGATAAAAAAGAAGATGGAACAAAAAATACAATGGTTATTTTCACATAGACAAGTGCTTTTGTTCCCCAATGGAAACTTCATTGTTCTGATGAAGGAGGGTAATGTGGGTTACCTAGAGTCTGGATGTGTTGTGTGTATCATACCTTTCAACCTCTTAGCACGGAAATCTGGATAAAGTGTAAAACAATGGGGTGGACAAAAGCCCAAAAATAGGGACATATTTATTTAAACTTAGAAAGTCACTAAAATAACAGGATTTGTGTTAGCATGCATTTTTCAAAGGATATGAAGTCTGAAACTCAAATGTATGCCATTATTTTGTGACTTCAGTACTCAGTGATTTGCAACAGAACCACAAGTTTTAGGATGACAAAAAAAAACAAAAATTTGGGGCAAAAACAAGGACAGTTGAGAGGTGTGTGTGTGTGTGTGTGTGTGTGTGTGTGTGTGTGTGTGTGTGTGTGTGTGTGTGTGTGTGTGTGTGTGTGTGTGTGTGTGTGTGTATGTGTGTGTATGTGAGTGAGTGTGTAATGGAACATGCATGTGAGTGAATGCATAAGTGTACCTGTGATTGACTGTGGAGAGGCTTGTTTCTTGATGTGTGGATATGTGTGTGTGTCTGTGTGAGTGTGTGAGTGTGAGTGTGTGTGTGTGTGTGTGTGTGTGTGTGTGTGTGTGTGTGTGTGTGTGTGTGTGTGTGTGTGTGTGTGTGTGTGTGTGTGTGTGTGTGTGTGTAGGCATTAGTGTCTAAATTTGTGTCCACGCGTTTAGAAGGTGACCTTGCCTATACTATGCATGGGTCACTAGGGAGAACACTATAACATTCAGGTCTCACAGCATTAGTGTTAGCAAGACTAGAAATCAGAGATGTGCTAATGGATTGCCAGCTGCAGCATCAGTGGCACAATAGATAGCACACTTGCCTTTGTTGCAGAAGGCTGTGGGATCTATTCCCACACCAGTCAGATGGGTTGCTGACACTGCAGTGTAGCATAAGGGGGTACTGCACTTCTGAATGTGTTGTAATTTGGATGGGACATGAAACTGAGGCCCCATCTGCCTATGCTGGTGGTAGCTCAGGTGGATGTAAAAGATTCCAAAGCATCTATTGAAAAAAGTAGAAAGTGCCCTCATTCCCTGGCCATATTTCCCCTAGCAGTATAAATACCATCTCAGGTATCCCCTGAAAAGAGGCTACTAGCCTAGTGACACTAACCTAGTCAATGAATGATAAATAAATAAATGAGGTCTTTCTAATTATGGCAGTAGTTGTCTGAATTGCATTTTCTCACCATTGTGGTAATTAACCTACTTGTGGTAGGCAATGTCATGAGTAGTGATTCCTTTTCTGAATCCCAAACATTATAGTTTGACTGGAATGTCAACTCAGAGCGAACAAATAATACAGAGTTGTACCATCTGCATGTATAAGGATAGTAGACATTGCATTTACTATTGTTGTAAGTTAAATTTTTGCTCCTCTACTTTTCTTCAATTTCTCTATTTCTACATTAACTTTTTGTAGACAATAAAGACTCTCCTCTTGTGCTGCTGTGTCTCCCTCCCCACAAAATGCATTTTTCAAACTACAGATTTCTCCTGCAAGATGGGCAACCTGAACAAGCATCTGTAAAACAAGACTAAGAAAGGGAAACTCAATTAATTTACAGCAAACTATAGGTGTTTATTTGACTACTTCTAATACTTTATGTTACTTTGCTAAAATTAATAGACTTATTTGTACCTTACCCACTAATTACTATGGCAAATCCACTGTCAGAGGCAGCAGCTGCTTTCCTTGAAACTGAGTTCAACAGTCCTTCCCCACTATATTCTATTTTGCCCTCAATATGCTATCCTTCCCCTAAAATAGTCATTGATTGAAACCACTAGACAAAGCAAATTAGTTCTAAAGATTCTGCATTAATTGCTTACCCGGTCTCTTATTTTATTCATTTGTGATTGTTTCTAGCTTCCTCTGCTGAAACCTGGGCCAGCACGCTCCTTCCCCCTCTCTTCACTTGGGCTGACTCCGCTCCCCTACCCTACCCCATTCCTACCGACCCCCGCTCTCCTTAAGTTTATACTCTCACCAACTTAGCATAGTCCCACCCACTACATCCCATTCCCTAATCAAACAATTCTCTACCCATTCTAAACTCCCTCGCTCTCACCTATCATCCCTCTCCATCCCACAATCATCTACCCACCTACTAATTCTCAGCATCTCACATTTGATTTGTCACTCTCCTTCAGACTATTCTTCCCTCTGTCCATCTTCCTTTTCTTCTCCCTAACTACCATAACAAACATAAACACCCCTATCTCTCTTTCACACTTTCAACTACTTATCCTCACAACTCTCATCCCAATCATGCTTCAACTCTACCCCATAAGCCCTCTACTGTTCTGTTTATCATACCTAAAATCTTTAAATGTAGAACTGAATTATCGACAACCATCTCCTACACACATACATCCCATAACCCATAAAGACACTCTCCTACCATATTTAATCTCCCTTTCTCAAATTCCCAAATTATTCATACTGACTCCTACCTCACATAAACTCAAACACAAATCCCTCACCTACTACAACTATCCTTCCAAACCCATCCCAATAACAACTCTTCTTCTTGATGGGGACATCCATTGCAATCCTGCCCCCACCCACCCTCCCACATCCCACCACTAAACCTCCACCCACTAGTCACCAATCTCCCTGATCCCCCTTTGCTACCAAACACTTCACTATCTACTCAATTAACCTACAAAGTCTACTAAACAAAATTACGGACTTACACGTTTGGATAGCCCATTACTCTCCACATATCCTTACCCTATCTGAAACTTGTCTAAAACCACATATATCAAACCCTGAAATTATACCCCCCCCCCATGCAACATCCATCATTTAGATAGGAACTCCAAAAAAGGGGGATGAGTAGCAATACTGTACTCTGAACAACTCAACTTATCCACCCTACCAATAGCTCTCCCAAACTTCCACCCAACCAAATTACTTATTCTGAATTGCCACATAAACCCTCAAAAGAAATTTGCTATTGCAGCCATCTATATTCCTCCTGTAAATAATATTTCTATCCTAGACTCCATCCTTTCATGGATTTCTCTCCACATCCCCTATGAAACTATTATCCTCAGAGACATCAATATTGATTGGCAAAAAATATCAACCACCTCTCCAGATCTTAACATTAGTCTCCATGGCTTTAACCAACTCATTACAACACCCACTCACTTTAATAAAAACAACAATAATAGGGCTACCCTAGACTGGATTCTTACTTCTGATCCAAACCTATACCAAACCCAGGCACACTACCAGACTCCCTGTGTGACCACTTTCCCATCTTTGTACATAGACACCCCCTTCATATACCTAAGGCCCATCTTTATACAGACCATCACAACCTCTCCTCCTTTGATGTCCAAACATTCAATAATAGGCTCTCATCTTTAAACGGGTCCAAACTCAAACACCTTCCTCTCAAATATGCAGTTCTAGAATCAAACCGTACTTTCCTGGATATCCTAAACACCCTAGCACCACTAAGCAATGTTAGGATAGAAACAATCCATATGCCTTGGCTCTCTAAGGATACCCTCACTCTTATGAAAAATTGTGATTGCACCTGAAAACATTAGCTAAAAACTAAATCTAATGTATTACTCCAAAAATATAATGAGCTCAGAAATCTCACAAAAAACATATTAACAATGACAAGAAACAATTCTACTATGAGGACCAATTCACCCCCAACTCTAACCCTAAAAAATTCTGGTGCATCATAAACAAGATCCTACATCCTGGAAGACCAACCCCAACACCTATCCAAACAATACTCCTCAAGAAACCGCCACCCTGTTAAACTCTTATTTCATTGAATTTATTTGCAAACTGACTCACACAGACCAAAGTAAAAAAACTTCCACTCAACTCTCTCAACACTAACAATATCACCCCTTTTTCTCTAAACCCTGTGCCCACTGATTACATAAAATTTCTTCTACTTAAAGTATAACCATGCTTCTCCTCTGCAAATAATCTCTTGCCCCCTCTTATTTAACCATGCAGCTCAATCTATAGCCTACCCTGTCTCTATACTTGTAAATAGCTCAGTCCAAGAATCTACTGTCCTTGACATTTGGAAATCTTGGCAAAAACTTTCTGACCATTACTCAACATGGTTTTAGGCCAGACCATAGCACATTGACTGCCCTTCTGCCTTTTACAAATACTGTCACAGAGGTCAGAGATAAAAACCTACTGATGTCATGTCTTTTCCTTGACGTCTCAAAAGCTTTTGATACCATCTCACACTCTAAGCTACTAACTTAACTATCTGACCTCAACCTCTCCTCCTTGGCTATTCTCTGGTTGTCTAACTACCTTTCCAACAGCCTACAGTCAGTCAGATGGCTTTCTTCCTGCTCCCCTTTCTTACCTATCCAGACTGGTGTCCCCAGGCCTCTATTCTAGGCCCTCTTCTTTTCAACATATTCACCAACAACCTCCACTCTGCCTGCACTACCTTCTCCCTGATTCAATATGTGGATGACTCTACCCTTATCTCCTGCTCTGACAACAGCTTTCACCTCCACTCTATCATTCAAAACACATTTCACAATGTTGAACAATGGCTGACAACCAGCTCATCCTAACCCCCCCCCAAAAAAAAAAATTCTCCTCCTTTCTCCCTAAATCCCTTTCCCACCATAAAACCACCTTTTCCATATCATCCTATGACAACACCCTTATTCTGATTCTCGCACTAAACTTCTAGGTATTCTAATTGATGACCAATTAAAACTTGACCTCCAAATACAGCACTGTATTAAAAAGACAAACCAAAAAATGGGTCTACTCTATACAAACAAAAAATTCCTAGTGTCTAAATCCAAACCTGCTCTTTCCTCCCACCCTGTCTTTTGTACACCTCTCCTATGCTCACATTTCTACAATCTACCTTAATAACCAAACTGGAACAAACTTATAACAACATAGCTTAATTTGCCAGCAATCAACCATACAAACCCTAGCACTGCCTTGCTTTAAAACAGCTTATATGACTTGAGTTCCCCCAACTTCTCCTTCCTTCCCAGCTACATCTCACTCACACCTTACTAAACAAATCCTCAATCTGTCCTTCCCCTCTTCTCTCATATCTCTCTACACCTCCTCTTGAATATAGCTCTGATCAGCAACTTCTTAATATTTATAAAACCAACAAAACATTGGCAAACTTCTTTATAAAAGCACAGTGTCTCAAGCCTGAAACAATCTCCCACCAAATATTAGAAACATCAACTGTACAAGACGCTTCAGAATTGAACATAAAAACTACCTTCTTAACTCTAGCTCCTGACCATGCCAGGACCTACTTAGCCCCCCCCCCCCCACACACACACACACACACTCTACCTCTCTTCACTCTAAATCTGAAGCCTTCTGCTACTTATACTCATAAATAGCAACACTATTGTGTTTTTATTAGCAGTCTATCTTGTGTTTTCTGTAATATTATGAAATACCAATATAAACCTAAGTTTGATTTTTCTCTGAAATCTCATCTATGGACCACTCAGGTTTTTATTTTGTATATACTTTGTTTGTAAACCTCTGTTACTGTAAATCTGTGCAACTATGTAATTCTCTTGCTTTGCAATGTATGATACAACTGTGGTACTATTTTTGTTGTTTTTTTTAAATATATGCATGTTACTGTATTGTTTTTTTCTGGAGTTTTTCCTCTTGGGTGTCTACTGAAAACATGCCTTTGGCTCAGCTGGACTAATCTGGTTAACAAATGACAAATAAATAAATAACTAATCTGCAATGCTTATACTGTAAAAACAATCCAAAGGCAAAGATGCTAGTAAACCCAGTACCTTACATTATTTGAAGAGCTGAGTGAGCACTGATCCATTTTATTTCAGAAAAGCTATGTAATTCATCTGTGTGGATTTTTATTTTACGCTCTCTGAAATATTCAGACTGACAGACACAGCAGGTACAAGTGTGCCTTGTGCATTAAAGACTATAATCCTGAGGCAGGTAATATATAATGCTGCCATTTCTGATACTGGCCTGCAAAGCAAAAGTCATGAATAGATCTGTGCATGAATGGAAGTTCAGACATCCTCAATTCATTGCAAAGAACAGGGATCCAAACAGTGAAAACAATTTTATGAGGAACATCAATGATGAAGACTGATGATTCTCATCTTGTAGTTTTAGAAGAATCCACTGTGGGGATTCAGTCCCACACCAGCTCAACTATTAATGAAAAGAGGGCTGAAAAGCAAATTACCCACATCATCTACATTACTGATGTATGGGAAATCAATAAATAGTTAAGGAAATTCTGGAAAAATACAGCAGAGACAGAAACCATACTATGACACATTGAACCTACAGGCTACCAGCTCTGCAGGGCTGAGATAAAGTAAAAATGCAAAAGTTATGAGAAACTTTGCAGCCTGAAACTGAAATAGATGGGTGCAAAGCCAAAGAAAGTTCCTGAGCTGTTTATGAAGAAGATGAAAAGTCATATAGCAGGAAATACCCATGTGAAGACAAATCAGAGACAATACTAGGATGGGATGAATGAGGCAGCTGCCTTGGGAACAAAGTGCTAAGGGTGGCAATTGGCAGACATAGATCAGCCTTCAATGCACTACTGGCATTACTGAAATGAATGCCAATATTGCATTTGCAGTCAGATCTGAGGCAATTTAGTGCACTACATGAGGCACAAACTGTAACAGCTGCTTGCTACAAATGTAGCAAGCAGTGATGCTTCTCAACATTTTAAATTTTTGCAAAATGCCCAGATTTTTGCTTCATATTTTGGTCTGTTCCTCATAATATATCTGGTTTGCTGACAAATCAAGTGTGAGGATTGACTAAATTAAATAATGACATACACTTGAGTTTCAGACTTTATTTCTTTCAGGAAATGTATGATAACACAAATCATGTTATTCTAGCAACTTTCTAAGTTTATAAAACCAGTATTTAAAATTTCTCCCTATTTTTTTGGCATTTGTATTGCTATTACGTCTTGCTTTGTCCAGATTTCTTGTGCTAAGATGTTGAGAGGTATGCAAGAACTTTACTACAGTTTAGAAGAAAAAAAAATATTTTACTATTTTTGCTTCTCAAGTCAACTCCATCGAGAGGATCACAGGACCTTTTTTCCCCTCAAGTCTAAGGACAGGAAAGGAGCAGGGGACCTTTTATTTCTTGTTCCTCAGCTCAAAGAAAAGGGAAGAAGAGCAACCAAAACTGTTATAACTAGTCCTGTCACAAGAAAGTAAAAGTGTCTGAGAAATGTAAAGGTCAAGAGTTTCACAGATTCTATAAGTCATGTCTCAAACAAAGGTTTTAATGCTGCAAAAACTGACTGAAAAGAAAAAGTGGATGTTCAGTGTAAACATAGCCTATTAAATATGCCATATATGGAATATCATTGCAGGAATGAGACAGATTTGCAGATGGATCAGCAATTTATCATGATACTAAAAGCTGAGAAGCTATATTTATTAAAAATGTCTTTTGAATATGCATAAAAATATATTTTTTATGCAAAATGCCCATAACATGCCTAATGTCAAATACAGAGTTAAAGTTAATTTTAAATTAATTGTGTAATGTAAAGCATACTACAGCAAAGTCGCAAATAAGTTATGTAACATAAGTGTGTACATATGTGCAAGTGTATGTGCGTGTGCATGAGTGTGTATATATGTGTACATATATATATATATATATATATATATATATATATATATATATATATAGATAAAATTTATAAATGAAAAAGCATGTGTTATATGGGACATACAGCTTTAAAAACGAATGAGCTAGCTACAGAAATCCGCATGTCATGAGGTTCAATTTCTTCGAGACTATTCATTCTGATTAATGATCTCTTGGATGCTAGTCATCGTCTACAATGTCTCTGTTATTTACTCACAATCCTAGCAAGCCCACAATCAAGAAATTCAGTTACATCAGAGGGATAAGACAGATTTGGTATGGAAAATAAAAAGGTTACACCCTCAAATCCATACTGCAGTGCCAACCATAACCAAAATTAAAATTACATTTACAGCCTTTCAGCAATCAAAAAAATAAAAAAGTAAACAAAGAAAAGAAAAACTCTGAACCCTATAAAAACATGTATGCGATATCGGTGCAAGTACAACATGAGCTGGGTTGTGACAGAAAAATGTCATCGCAGAGCACCAAAGAGCAGCAAAGTACCGCATTCCATCCCAGAAGCTTAACAGTTTGCTATTACAGGTAACTGACGCTGAAAAACGTTTGTAATAAACATACCTTAACTATGTATTACAGAAGTTATTTTATTTCAGTGGAGGTCTACATAATTAATGTGATGCCATGAAATGAGAATGAATGCACTTTTTATTAGATGTGAAATCTTTAGCCAGAATTTTTCTTAAACAAGTTATTTTTGCTTTGGTTGCATTTTATTTATTCTTTTATTTATTTTTGTTTGTTTTTTCTTCCCTTGGCTAAGAGATTTTATAAAGTTAGCCTGCTATTATCTGTAACTTACTTATAGCATGAATATTTCCTTCAGTAACAGAGGTATGTCTCTGCCCTTTTTGGGAAGAATATGCCATCCTTTGACTATATTGATACTTTGCAGTGTAATGATACTACCGCACATGCATCAATAGGCACATGTGTGTTGGGCTGACGGCCCACTTTAGCACAGTTTTTTTTTCACATGTAAATTGAAAGTTACATTTCACTCTAGCTAATTGCATTTTCTTATTTTAGTAGACTGAAATAATGAGATCACAACAGAAAATAAAACAATGCATATGGATTGTTTCATCTGGTACTTTCTCACAGACCTAGTTAATAAAGGCACAACCATCCACAACAACAAATGCAATAATGACACATATTTAAATGCAGTATATTGAGATCTTAGTAGCAATGTAAAATCATTCCCTGTAATTACTTATTCCTCTTTGCTGACAAGGGTAATAGTAGCAATGAGCATATTATGTCACACACAATAAATTTCCTTCTAGCCATATACACTTACCATAGTCCCTTTACCAACTCCCACAACAGCAAAGCATCATAACGCTCCACTGAATACAATTGCATTTACTCTCAACTCCCACTCTCTGCTGCAGGTTGCAGTCTCATTCTGGCAAAAGCACATCAAATTTATGAATGATCTAGTTCATGTCGTCAACAACTTTCAAGGCCACCAGGTGAAACTCTACCAGGAGAGGAGAAATATTAAAATAAAATGATATGGTAAATGAGGTGAGATGGAAATATTGGGATGAAAAAAATGTAGTTTTATGAATACTATATGAATGACAAATTAAGGCCTTTTAAGGTATTTTTGTGTGTGTAACAACTGTGCTCATGATAGATATACTAGAAATCAAGATGTATGGAATGATTTGTTGTAAACTGTTATTTTAAAGCATTAAAAATATTTTTGCAAATGCATAGGCAAATATAGAGTCAAGTTCTTTAATGTGATACAGGTACAGGAATGAATCATACAAAATAATGTTTTCCTGGATACAACTGATTTTCACTTTCATGATAGAATTCAGTTTTTTTCTAGATCAAAAAAAGAGTTACTGAATACTTGTCTTCTAAAAGGGCATTGTTAGAGCTGCATTTATTTCCTGCACTGCTGTTTTATTTTTTATTTTATTTATTTTTACACTTATTTAAACACCTTTATTGGATTATCACTTGTGACATCGGCAAAGTTACATTTATACAAAAGTAATCAAACTGTACTAACAAACTGACATTAACAAACATTATACTTGACATATATTGCTATATATCATATAACCTAAGCAACATTACACAAAATATTCAATTACTGCTGTGTTATTATATTTTCTCTTGAATATCCTTTTTACTGACAAGAGATAACTGGGGATTGATTTTATTACAGTTGCATTTGTTTCCTGCACTGTTGTTTTATTAACTTTTCTCTTGAATGTCGTTTTAAGGACACAGGAAATAACTGGGGACTGTTCTTCAACTGTTTTTAAACAACTATTTAGTAAGCAGCAAATACTGAAGCTTCAGTCAACTTGGGGGGTGTTTACTTGCTTTTTAGTGTGTGTTGCTATAAATAGTCCACCCTATGAGCTGATGTGAGTCAGAAGACATGTCTTGTGTTGATATGAAGATGCAAAGATGCTTTTTTGCATAATTGCATGTTAAACGTGTTGGGTTGCATGGGTTGAGTTGGGTAGAGTATTTAGTAAGTGAAAGTCTCTCTTTTTGGTAATGGAAATTATGGATGAATTTTGTTTAAATGATTTGTTAACAATGGGATATTTAGTTAAATGCAAAGGTTGCTTTACATGTGGAACTACTATAGAAAATTTTAGGGAAAACAAAAAGAGTATTGTAATAAATGTTATGGTAAAAGAGGTGCATCTGATAGCTTTCAAGTCTACTCTTTCCCAAAGATTAAAACTTTTAATTAATTCAGCAGTTCAGACTGCTTTAACCCAAATGTGTTAGTCAACTCAAACAGATGACAATATTCTTTCATTGGTTGGGTGAGCATAGTATGTTTGGTGAATTATCAGTCATTTTGACAAATTTTGAGAATGAGATACTCAAATGGGACAGGATACATTGAATGATGTTTTGTAATACAATGCAGACAAATCTTTTCCTGTGGCTAAATTGACAATAAATCAGTATAGAGGTGATTTAGGTGATCTATTGGGAAAATGTTTTGTTCTGTGTCCATAAATAAATTTTATGGAGTGAGACATAAGAATGTTCAATTGATGATTCTTGACTCATTCTCTTAAGAAGTACAGCTGTAGGGCTATAGGTGGAAATCAGTTTACAGTAATGGTAAACAAGGATTTTGTTGTTTGCATGTAATAGTAATATAGCTAATTATAACACCAATGTTTACAATTGTGTGTTAATAATTGGGGACTCATTATTAAGTGTAAGAAATATTATTCTGGGAATATATAGAGAACAGGTCGGTTTCATCTTTAAGTGGTAGCAATATATCAAATACAAATTATAGTATCAGATGATTATTTACAACAGGAATGAGATATGGCCTTGTCATTGTTATGTGTGGATCTAACGGAGTAGGAAGAACTAATAATGATAAATTCCAAGTAGCTGTAAAATGACATTATTGATTTGAGTAAGTGTTTCAAATTTAAGTTGGGTTTGAGTGATCTTCTTCCAGTTCCATGTTTTCAGGGTGAGATTAAACAGCAAGCAAGGTATTTCACAAATTGGATAATATAAAATCTTTACATAATTATGTTCAAGTAATCCATCTTTGGGAACTGTTTGATGAAAAAATTAAGTTATTTAGCAAGGACAAGTTGCACTTAAGTAATTTAAGTAATAGGATAGTTTGCACTCTGTTGACTAAATTAATTACATTTTTTTAGAATCAAGTCATTGACTGTAACTGATAACAATAAGGCAAGCTTGAAATGCCTTCTGTTAAATACTCATAGTTTAAAAAAAAAAAAAAAAAAAAAAGAAGTACCTGGAACTGGAACAGAAATCCAAGCAAAGAACAAACGATTGACCAGAAAGCCAAAGACCACAGCAAATGAAATCAACAATAGTAGAAACCACTCCAGTTCACAGTTGTTGTAGAAAGAAACAATTCTTTATTGGTGAAACCACTGCAATTAGTGGTTAAGTGCTTTTGTCCAAACATAGACTTCTTCAGAATAATTGTCCCTTTTTTTTTTGATTTCTCCAAGTCTTTTGGGTTTCTAATACCATGACGGGAATGGACCCCATTCCTAAGTCAGAGTATGATTAAAGTTCATGAAATTAGTATTATTTCACTCTTTGATGTTAGCCAAAAGTGCTCTTCGCAGTACCCACAATGTGCCCAGCAATGACTCCTTCTGCAATTCATATGGTGTTACATGAATTGGTAACATATCTAAATATGATTGTAAATTCTTTTTTATAAGACCAGTTGCTCCTACTACTATTGGAACTGTCTGTGTATCTTTCTTCCACAAGGCTCTCATTTCTGCCTGCAGAGCAAGGTATTTTATGACTTTGTGTCTCTCTGTATGCAAGACACTATAATCAGTAGGTGTGGCAATTTCAATGATCAATGCTACGTTTGTCTTCTTTTCTTGGATCACTATGTCTGGTTTTCTAGCATCTATCTTTTGGACTGTTGGTATTAAGTGATCCCATGTGATGTAAACTTCATCATTTTCTATGATACTCTGTGGATCATGTTTCCAATGTTTTTCAGCACTTTGATACCATAATGTTTGCACAATCTCCAGTGTAACAATCTCGTCACATTATTATGCCTTTCAGTATATAGTCCCTCTGCCATTAGAGCATCGCAACCAGCCATAAGGTGTGTAACTGTTTCCAACTCGGTTCCACAAAACTTCATATGTCTGTTTCTCACACATGTTCAATGGACTTAGTAAACCAGCATGTATGCAGCCCACTATCTTGGGCTGCCAATATTAACCTTTCATTTCTTGATGTAAATTCACCTCTCCTTAACCATTCCTGAATTTGTTCTTGATCAACATAAGGCTCTTCCAGAAGTTTTTTATATTTATTGTCCCAGTGTGAATGAGGAAATGATAAAGCAAGCCTTATCTAAAATAAATAAAAAATTCAGCAGCAAGACCTGATAGTCTTAATGGATATTTCTCAAAAAGAATATTGAAAAAGTTGATTCCATGTTTAACTTGTTTTAAAAGTCATCCAAGGAAGCATTTGTTTCTGAACTGTGGAAGAAGGTTATAATACTTCCTATTTTGAAAAGTACGCCAGGATATATGGCAGAAAACTATTGAAATATTAGTTTGGATTGCATATTGGGTAATTGCTTTTGAGAGGACATTGTGGGTTTCCTATAAGGAAGTTCTGGACTTAGCTCTGATATATAACAACATGGATTCCTTTCAGGGACATCATATGTTACTAATTCAGTATGTCATTATGAGCAGATTGTTAGCTTATTTGATAACTCATTGGCTGCTGATGTGTTTTTGGATCTGGCTAAAGCTTTTGACTCCATCCCTTGTGAAACAGTTATAAGGACTTTAATGAGAACTGATAACCTTGGCTATGTCACTATATAGGTATCTAAATGGTATATAAATGGCTACTGGGAAGAACCTACAGAGTGGGAATTAAAAATTCCTACTTCAAGCATAGCTTGATGGCCAGAGGAGTGCCTCAGGGTTTAGTCTTGGGCCACTCTTATTTGGTCTGGTGATGTGAGAATGTCCAAAAATCACTCTGTGTGGTTAAGTAAGTTCACAAGCAATATTAAGATAAGGCAGGCAGTAACTAATACAAGTGATTGGTATCTGTTGCAATCTGACTTGGATAACTTATATGAATGGATAACAACCAAAGGTATGAGATTTAACAATGGCAAATGTACCATTTTACATCTTTGCCATAATAATAATAATTAATATCCTTACACCCTGAATAATCAGATTTGTGTTTCTTCAGAAGTAATGAGAGATCTAGGTTTCATGGCATATACAAATCTTAACTTTGAAGTTAATGTGACAAATGTTATTAGGAAATGTTATGGTCTTATGAGGAATGTCCTTTGATATTTCTCAAGCAGAGATATGTATTTATTAAAGATATATTTAAAAAGTATAGGAAGTACTACTGAGTATTGGGGCCTTTATGTATTAAATGTTCTGCAACTGAAGAAGTTGGAAAGGGTTCAGAAAACCTTTATCAGACAGATAGATGGCTGTCACAACCTATCCTATAAAGAAATACTGGTGTATTTGTTTCCGTATTCTTTGGCTTACTGGTTTCTAAGAGATGACATCATAATGATATATAGATGCCTTAAGGACAAATTACTGGCTGCTATGTTAGATATTGATTTTATTAATGATGGCATTGGTGTAAGAAATAAAAATTTAGATGCAGGAATTCCTATTTCTAATTTGAAGTTAAAGATATTGTTCTTTCATATTTGGGCAGGAAGGGTATGGAATTCATTACATAGACATGTAAGATTTGCAAATGATGTATTAACATTTGAACAGGTATCAGATAACTGGTTTTCTAAAATTCCATATTCTCCAGTGATGTCTATTAGGAAAACTTTAAATTGGCCAATGTAGGCCCTAAGTTTGTTAGTTTATTCATTGAACTGTTGAATAAATTGTGCTTAGGGAATGTTCTGTGCCACATCCAGTTTTAAAAATTATCTCTGGGATTTCTCAAACAGCATATGCTAATGAAGAGTCATGAAGATCTATGTGTGATAACAAAGCATAGTATACTCTTGCTACCCCAAAAGTATGGAGTGAGTATAAATTGGTGTAGCACACCACTTAATACATTTTTAAATAGTGCGTATCTATTGTCTTTCTGGCATAGAGTGGAGTGCAGATGAGCACACATTTTTTATGTAGTGACTGGGTCTGTCACCTGAGCACAAGTATACGTGTGCATTGGTTGAGTCTGTCGCATGAGTAGAGGTGTATGTGTGTAGCAGTTAGGTGCGCCACATGAGCAGCATACACTTTTCAATAAAGATGCAATGAAAATAAAACACAGCTCTGGCCTCTATGTGTGTATTAGTGCTTGCTCTGCAGTCAGCTTTAGATCAAATATACAATACACAACAAAAGGGCAGTATCATGTAAGCAAGAGCAAGCTATATCCAAGAAGCAAAATAAGTCAGGCAAAAAAGGGGGAGGGTCTAGATGAATGTTATGGACCACCTGGCAATATATATATATATATATATATATATATATATATATATATATATATATATATATATATATTATGCTAACTAAGGTGCCAAACTAGGAGTTTGCTTGACTAATATAGCCAAAAAGTGGATAAAATTAATTTTTGACAAAACATATATTCTCTATATCAAAAAATTTCCTCTTGGCCTTCTTCCTTCATCTTCCCCTCCTATTATATGCAGATGATATATTCCTCTACCAGTCTAATCACACTCTCTAAGCCAGCCACTGGGGATGCACAAGCCAGTGCATTTCTTTATGCCGGTCCCAAGCACGGATAAATGGGGAAGGTTGCGTCAGGAAGGGCATCCTCACTACATTAAAACATGACCTACAGTCAGACTGTTATTACCTCATCCAGTGAACTGAAAGTGAAGGTCTGATGCTCAGCTCCTCAAGAAATAAAACTATGTTATTTAGGACCAAACAGAAACTCATCACAACCATAATTCCCTTGTAATCCAGGATTACAATAACAACCCTGTAAAATAGGTGCTATCTTTTAAATATCTCGGTTTATGGTCAGACTGCTTTCTCTCCTTTACCACTCAGCTAGATTAACTTTCTCTCCTCATTTGGACACACACACACAAAAAAAATCCCCTTTAATTTCCAATGCCTCCAGGTCAGCCATAGGAAAAGATATTCTTCTTTCTCAACTAGAATATACACTCCCCCTTGAGGCATCTGCCTCTTCAAAAAAAAAAAAAAAGTGTTGCCATACAATCCATTTCAAACCAAATCTGCCAGTTTGTCTTTCACTCCTTTAGAAATAAAAATCACTGCCAAATTTTGGAAAAAGTCAAATGGCTTCCAGTTGAGCAAAGGCTACTCCTGCTCCATGGCTGTCAGGTATTCAATCTCCTACATGAGCAGTCTCTTCCTACTCTAGCTGCCAAATTAATATAACAAGCTCAGAAACTATAACCATTCATGTCTATCTCTTAAAGCCCCTCAAGCCAATCTACATGATTTTGACCATTTTTTTTTCACTATGAAGCCCAGCCTTTGGGGATCACTTCCTCCTGCCTATCAAGACTATAATTGTCTTGTCATTCTGTCTCCTCTACACTGCTTAACCCTTTGATATACCTGCACTTGCCAATGGTTTATCCTTTGTAAATATTACATTTTGTATATATTATTTGTCATACTAAATTTTTTGTTTATTTTCAGAATAATGTGACCACATCATTATTACGTTACAATCATTGCAATGCTTATTGTTTACTTGCAGCACAATGTCACTGCATCACTATTATCTAGTAATCATTGTAACTCTTTGGTATATTCTCTTGGGCTGAGACGGAAATTGCTTAGAACTGATCAGTGCTCAACCTTGGTAAACAAATTCAATAAATAAACAAATAAACAAACAAACAAAGAAGCAGTAACATTATAGGGCTCAAACAACTGACTTTAATGCTTGTTCATCCATAATGTGGTACATGGTTCATGTGTAGTACTATTACTAGAAATTTGTTGCTAGATGTGTGTTTTAGTATCTTTAGAGGTTTGTGTTTCTATGAATATATGTAGCTATATACTTAAGTGTAGAGTTGATTTGCAAGATGGTGGTAGTATTATTATATGTCATTTTAAATCATGTCTTTATATGCATGTGGTTTCTTTTTTGTGTGTCCCATGATGACGTGATTGCACAGAATCTCATTTAATCTACACTTGTGTAGATCTAAATGACAATAAAATTACTTTTGACTTTA
This sequence comes from Protopterus annectens, assembly GCF_019279795.1. Taxonomy (NCBI): domain Eukaryota; kingdom Metazoa; phylum Chordata; order Ceratodontiformes; family Protopteridae; genus Protopterus; species Protopterus annectens. The sequence goes on from NC_056745.1 coordinate 520,457,842, forward strand.
TGTCATTACAGTATGCTTTTTTTCCCACACTGCTACTACTTTTATGCATACTAGTTGCTAGCATGTTGTACCTCATAGTTTGGGGAATACATCAAAGTACTGCAAGCTCAGAAGACAGGTCCTTTTCCCTTGTTTATGTTTTTGATGATATGGACTAGTGCCAGCATAGCTAGCTGGAGTTTCGTAAAGAATGATATCCTTTGAATATCAAATTGATGTGTACAAGATGCATGTGTTACAAATGTATTGGAACTGATGGCATTTGAATATCAAACTGATTTGTACAGATGCTTACGTTACAAATGTATTATATTAGAACTGTATGGCATTTGAATATCAAACTGACTCAAACAGGTGCTTATGTTACAAATGTATTAGAACTGCATATATATATATATATATATATATATATATATATATATATATATATATATGTTAGCAAAGGACCCTGAAAGAGCAGAGGTTAACCAGTTAGCTTACGTTAAGAAAAATAAGGGAAATGTAAATTAGCTGTTAAGCCGTAAACGTGGCACCCCACTGTGTTGAATGGAACTGGAGTCGGTACGTCTGGGAGAAGCCATTGTTTAATAGCCTCTGTAAAGAAGAGTAGAAGTACTGTAATTGTTTCATGGCTCCAAAGCACTGCCATAAACATTTAAATGTGTATTGTAGCCTTCTATGCTAAATTCCTGTCTCAGTTTCAAAGGGGGATAATGTGAGAACCTAGAGTCAGGTAACCAGATGAGGTCATCCTTCTAGCCATCTCAGAAATTATGTTTTAGATATAGGTTCATAGGTTGGTACTAGGCTATCAACCCTAGGGCCTATACAAGCCTAACCATAACAATTCCCTGGCTATTTCTTCCCACACTATTTACTTCCCTGGACCCCTGTCTAGCAGGGCGACTGACATGATCCCCGGGGAGCATTTCCTTTCTCCCATCCAATTGTCAAGGTTCCTTTTGAAGAGGGCCAAGGAGGTGCTCTGCTTGACATGTATGGGTAGTCTATTCCAAAGTCTGGGGAGTCTCTGGGTCAGGAACCTATCCCTCCAGTATGTTTTGTTTATTGTGATGACAGGGTTTAGATCCCTGGAGCGTGTGGCTCTGAGGGACTGGGATTTCTTTAAGTGTAGCATGTCCAACAGCTCTGGTTTTGACATGGCCTTGTTTGTTAAGCAGAGATTAACCCTGAGTAGATGATATGCGACAGAGTATAGATGGTGTTTTTTAAGGTGGTCAGCATAGGGCATCTGTGTTAGACCTGTGATTCTTTTAGTGAGGCATTTCTGCGGCCTTTCCAGTTGTTGCAAATGTCTTGAGAGGTACATGCCAAATGAGGCATTGTATTCTATAATGGGACTAATGAGGGGTGAGTACAGTAGGGACAATGACCTCCTTTTTTCTGGATGAAAAGCCCTTAGTAATGAGGTGTGCCACATAGAAGGATTTCCTGATGGTTGCGGCAATGTGTTTTTTGAAGGTGAGACCACTGTCCACATGTGTCCCTAAGTCTCTTATCACACTTTTGGTGTTTAGTGTACTGCCACCTATGTGGTAATTCACGGGTACATGTTTTTCCCAAAGGGGATAACTATACATTTCTTAGCATTGAGCTTGAGCCCATGGCTCGGGCATGAAGCATTTGTTTCTGTAAGGCCCTTTTGTAGAGTATCCACATCATTTGGGGATTCAATAATGGCTCCCAGTTTGCAGTCATCTGCAAACTTTGTTAGCCAGAGTCCCTTAGTGTTGGTCTGTACTTCAGAGAAGTAGATGCCAAACAAGAGCGGTCCCAGGACTGAACCCTGAAGTTCTCCACTTGTCACTTGTCTGGAGCTGGATTTGGAGTCAGCTACTTTTAGAGTGTGGGTTCTGTTAGTAAGCCAGTTGGCAACCCATCGAGTGACATAGTGATTAATGCCCAGCTTAGTAAGTTTATCTATGATTCCAGAGTGGGGGATGGTGTCAAAGGCCTTGGTGAAGTCCAGCTAGGCTGTGTGGACTTCCTTACTCTCATCCATGGCTCTGGAGACTGATTTGAAGAAGTCAATCAGGTTCAGGAGACAAGATCGGCCCTTTACAAACCCAAACTGGGTAGGGTCCAGTGTTTGAAGGTTGCCAATATCTTTGTTTATAAGTTCCATGATAATACGTTCCATGGCCTTGCAGATCAGGCTTGTCAGACTGATGGAGCAGTAGTTTCCGGGATCCAAGGTGGATCCCCCCTTGTGGAGTGAGATAACTGTAGCTGTGCACCACTCAGTGGGCACAAAGCCTAAGGTGAGGGTACGATTAAACATGACACTTAAGTGAGGTGCTAGTTCATTTAGTTCATGTAGTACACAGCCCAGGATGTCATCTGATCCCATGGATGCTGTATTCTTAGCTTTGGAGAGTGTGTTTTTTTACCTGTGTGGCCATTATTACAGGAATTTGGCAATCTTCCAGTATTGAGATGGGCCGTTTAGGGGGGTGAGAGGGGGTGAAGTTGGCACTGAATCGATCTGCCATGATATTGGCAATATCCTTGGGATCAGTATATTTAATGTCATTCTGTTGTAGCTCAGAGCAGATCTGAGCATTGCCATTTAGATTCTTGACATAGTTATAGAATGCCTTGTGGTTATCTTTGGAATCTTTGACAATTTTATTTTCATAACTAGCTTTAGAGGATTTTACGAGGGATCTCAGCTTCTTACTGAGGCTGGTAAGGGAATTTTTTGCATCATGGGATTTTTCTCTTTTCTGCAATAGTTTCTTCCTTTTGTTGTAAAGTTTGTTTATGGCAGGTGACCACCAGATTGGCTTCCTTTTTTTGGAGGAGAGCATCTTGGTTCTATTTGGGATTGCACAATTCATGCATGAGTGGATGTGCTCGTACAGTGCCTTAGTGCAGGACTCAGCAGTCGAACTTTCAGTTCCTGTCTGCATGGTTGTCATGAAGTTTGTCACTTCTGACTTGAGTAGCATGAAGTTGGCTTTGGAGAAGTTTTTTATGGAGGTTTCCTTACTGGGGAGTGGGGGTGGGATGTGTATGTTAAGGGTGATGAGCTTATGGTCTGAACTGACCAACGAGGGGGTGACCATAGGTGTGGAGCATCGATTTAGCATGTTGGTAATTACCAGGTCTAGGATATTGTAGCCCCTGGTGGGACTATGGATTAGTTGATCCAGGGCATTGGAATTTATGAATTCCAAGAACCATTGGGCAAAGGTGTTGGTACACGAGTAGTTTTCTGAGTTAATGGCAGGCTAGTTGAAATCACCCAGTATTAGGGTGTTTGGTTGTATCTTAATATTTTCCGGTATGTTTAGAAAGGTGTGAGAATCTTGGGGCATGGTGGGGGATCTGTAGCAAGCTATAATTTGGATTGCAGTCTTACCTAGTGTTAGTTGCACCTGGAGAATTTCAGAAGCATTGTGTTGGGCAACTAGCCTGGTGGTGTGAATATCCTTGGTGAATATGGACACTCCTCCACCTTTAGTGTTTCGATCCTGGCTTGGTGGCCAAAAAGTATGGTAAGAGTTGTAGCCTGGTATTGCAAAGGTGCTCTCTGGAGCCTTGAACCAAGTCTCAGTTACTGCACAGATATCGATGTTCTCCATTTTTAGGAGTGCCTCGAGAATGTGCATTTTGAGGTTTAGACTTCTAGCATTGAGTAGCATTACCTTCAGATTTTGCATGCTTGCTACAGTGGTGGATTTGTCCTTTGAACTTTGCCTAAAAAAAGGCACTATAGGGCTGGCAAGAGCCTTAGCCAGTAACCTGAATCCCAGGGGCAACAGGTGCAGACCATCTCTAGCAAAGCATTGTGGTCTGTCAATCATGTCGTCCCAGGCAGACAGATACTGGATCCCCTTTGAATGGCACCAGAAGCTTAGCCAATTGTTGAAGTCAATAATTCTGTCCTTATATTGTGGTATCATTCTGGGCAAAGGCAGGATGCTACTCAGGGCTAAGGTCATAACTGCGTGGGCTACATGATCCAACAGCTCTTCCATGTCTCTTTTCATGTAGTCCAGGGAGGTACTTCTCAAGTCATTCACTCCAACATTGGCAATGACAGAGTCATATTTGTGGAGTGACTTGACTGCATGCATTATGTGGCAGATCCTAGCACCCAACAGGCAGCTGACTGTAATTATCTCCTTGTTCAGCCTGGTGAGTGGGACATCAGTGTGCCTGACTATAGAGTCACCTATGACTAAAGTGTTAGGTACATTGTCTTGCCTTAGGGGCTGATTCTGGGTGGCACACTGGTGTTGTGAGCTATGTGACACTTTGGTTGTAATTGGTGTTTGTTTGCGTTTCAGCTTCGGAGGTCCTTCTTGTTTGGATTGAATATCCTTGGTGAATATGGACACTCTTCCACCTTTAGTGTTTCGATCCCAGTTTGGTGGCTGAAAAGTGTGGTAAGAGTTGTAGCCTGGTATTGCAGGGGTGCTCTCTGGAGCCTTGAACCAGGTCTCAGTTACTGCACAGATATCGATGTTCTCCATTTTTAGGAGTGCCTCGAGAGTGTTTATTTTGAGGTTTAGACTTCTAGCATTGAGTAGCATTACCTTCAGATTTTGCATGCTTGAGGTACAGAGAGTGTCCTCTCAGTCTTGGGTATTCTGTCTTGAGCCTGACAACAAGAAGGACCATTCACTACTTCAGCTGCCTTGCCCTATTAAGTAAGTAGGGAATAGTAACTTTCCTAGATTCAGTCAGGAAAATATAGTGAAGCTTAGTTTAGATATTGTTTTTCTTTATTTGTCTGAGTCTGTCCATCAATATGCCCTGTGATTTGAACTCTGGTTTACTGTAAATATATACTCAGTATTTTCATGCTCTTTTATTATTTATTATTAAATATACATAATTTAAAACTGTTATTGTGGTCAGTCCTTGTAGAAAGTATTTAACCTTTGAGTGTGCTGATATTTATTTGGTGACACTGTGTGGGCCACTCCAGAATGCCTAGCTCTTAGTCAACTGCTACCATTTGTATTAGTGTTAATATTACACAGTATAATTGGACACCCTTTGTTAAGGGTCTTAGAATAGCTGATTGTAGACTGCATGGTGGCAGTGATAACTACCTTATACTTGGGGCAGAAATGAGCACAAATCTGTGCCAGTCTTTCCCAGGTGTGTGTGTGTGTGTGTGTGTGTGTGTGTGTGTGTGTGTGTGTGTGTGTGTGTGTGTGTGTGTGTGTGTGTGTGTGTGTGTAAAAGTAAATCTCACAGAGTGTGTGTGTCAGCTACTTGGGGTAGAGACATGAAGCACTGGTTTCACAGAAAGGGTGCTGGAGGACTTGGCTTGGACACTCGGCTGAGGATCTAACCCTACAGCTGTAATAGTGGGGAGTCTTTCCGGGGACCTGGAGGGAGACGGATATAGAGAAATACAGACCCCCGTGCTGAGTGTGTTATCGTGCGTTAATTGTGCTTGATGCAGAGGGGTCTGCTTCTGGAAATAGTGAGTGTATCCATTTGTATTCCAAGTGAATGTCTCTCTCCAGTGTCAGTGGTGAGGATTCGGACTTGTTGTTTACTGGCCCAGAGAGGGGTTGTCACAATGTTATTAGTATTTCAGCTTGTCAAAGATCACAGTTATGAAGCTCAAAATTACAAGAGGCATCCTGATAAAACATGCAAAAAGCATAAGAAGAAACACAGGTAGAAAACTGTTACAGTAGTATAAGCAATCAAGTTAATGTCAAGAGGGACATAGCTACAATTCTTGGAATTGAATATGTCAGCTTTTGGAATGCAGTTCCCTCATCCACTATTGTGACCCAATAAAGAAAAAAAAAATAATTAAAAACCATTACAGATAGGCCACTAAAACTTTCCGGCCCATATCACTGCACAAAATAAATAAGTGACTTTAAAAAGGTATATACCGTGGTGTCTACTGCAGATGCCTGGCTATACCCATATACAGTAACAAGTGCATGAGAATGGCAATGTAATGATCAAATGTTGAGCTAAGTGAACTAAGGAATGGTGTACATGGGAAAATAAACTATTCTCATATCTGGTATACAACAGCAAAAAAGGAAGGATCCAGTGTATCAAAGAACTGGGTGGTTTTATAGCTTATTTAAAAGTAACTAAATGTTCCATATTAGTTAATACACCCTATTTAGAAACAGCTTAAGTGAATTGTGGCTACTTAAACAAATGGAACATAACGGCAAATAAAAAGGTCACACAGAGAAGTTACATAGGCAAAAACTTTAAAAAGGCTGTAGCAAGGCAGAGTCTTCACTATGTAATACCTTAAAACTCCTTTGAAGAAGACCCATCTGAAATATACAAATAACTTATTAAGGACATACAAGTGTTCCACTTAAATAGTTTCTGAATGCCTATTGATTTTTTACTTTTTAAAATATTTTGTAGAGACATGCAGGCCAACAAAGCCAAACCTTGCTGGCAGTAGAGACGTTTTGCCCTTTTAATGTGCTCATCACTAGTGTGTAAATGGATAGTTTGGCTATTTTTTAAAAACTGTGATGTCCATAACATTAGGGTTACTGCAAATATATCCCAAATAAGAACAGAATTGTCAGGATGGCAATGTGCTGTCCATACCCACCCCATATTTCCTATATGTCAGACTAGAGTTGCATAATTTACACAGTAGATGGTAAAAAATATTTATAAATCATTGGCTAAAAATTGTTGTCTGGTTTCCACCTCTGGGCACACTAGCCTGTTAATGGGAAATGGCTGTGCAGCAATATAGACCAAACAGACTAATTTAAAAATGGAAATTGCAAAAAGTAGGGTCATATTCCAAAAGCTTAGAAGTAGGCCTGTAGAGAACCTTATCCTTCCTGCAACATTAACCAGATCTCATAAGTTATCTCTGTTTCCTCACTATGATGTCATACTGGGAGGCAGAGTAAACCTATTTAACACTGGAGGCTAAGCTTGGATTACTGTGGTATTAGGTGAACACTAATCCTCAGACAGGTAATGGGATTCAAAATAATCTATGGGAATAAAACCCTTTACTTATTTATAGCATAATCCATAGGTGGCTAATGCCCCCAGGAAGATGATTTTCTTAAAGATGTCATCTGTTTTTCATAACATAATGCATAGCAGGGATATAGGCAGCAGCAAATTATGGTTATGTTAAACCTAAAGTTGCCATGTTAGGTGTGACACAGTAGAACAGTACTGGTACAAGCCGAGAAGAGGGCTGATCAAATTACTGAAGCCACAACTACATTACTGACTTGACATTTGCAAACCCTTAAGTATGGTGTAGAAATGTGTTTGTTTGCCTGACTGCTTGTTTGCTTTGTTTTGTTTATTTGTTTGTTTGGAAAGCTGGAGAGAGACGGGAATACAGCAAGTAGAAAGGCAGAAAAGAAGACAACTAAGCACAGGAATAAAAATCCATTGAGTGACTAGTATATATTCATCAGAAATCCAATGATGAAGGGTACAGCACTTAAGACATCAAAAGGTTGAAAAATGATCTAAAATACACCACAGAACATGTAGAAAACCTCATGACTTCTGTGGGTGGCTACCTTGGCTTAATTCCATTATTTCCTCCACAGTTATTACAGTGCAGTCATGAGCTGTTACGTGTGATAAACGGATGGAGGAAAAAGCTGAAGAATAGGACAACATGGTAAAAAACAAGAAAAAAGTAATTTCACTCTTGATGACATCAGGGAAGTGAGAGCCACAGAAGTGGAGTGTTCCTGTGGGCAGTTAAGGACGGCTTGCACCTGTCACCACTGGGCTTTCGGATATTGGCAAAGGCTCTTGCCACCCCCATAGTGCCTTTTTTAGGCAAGGCTCAAAAGTCAAACCCACCCCCATAGACAGCACAAGTAACAAGAAACTAAGGGTAATGCTGCTAAACGCCAGAAGTCTTAACCTCAAGATGCATGCACTCGAAGCTCTCCTCAGTATGGAGAACATCGATATCTGTGCAGTGACAGAAACCTGGTTCAAGGCTCCAGAGAGCACCCCAGCACTACCAGGCTTTACCTCATATCATGCTTTTCAACCCCAAAACCCAGACCGAACCACAAAAGAAGTGGGAGTTTCCATATTTATCAAGGATATCCACACCTCCAGGTTAGTGGCATTACACAAAGTATCGGAGACCATCCATGTGCAACTAACAGTGGGCAAGACTGCTTTTCAGTTTATAGCATCCTACAGACCACTCTCTCAAAGTCACAAATCCCATTCGGCTTTCCTGAAAACATTGGAGAACATGAAGATCTCTCCAAACACCATTATATTGGGCGACTTCAACTACCCAAACATTGACTGGAAGCACTACTCAAGCCCCAGCACCTTAGCCCAAAGATTCCTGGAAATTATAAACTCAAATGCTATGGAACAACTAGTCACCACTCCCACAAGAGGGGACAACATACTAGACCTGATCATTACCAACATGGGGACTCTATACTCCACACCAGAAGTATATCCCTCATTGGTAAGATCAGACCATAAATTAATTTCACTGGATGTCCACATCCCGACCCCACCCCAGCCCAGAAAACCACAGTGAAAAACTTCTCAAAAGCGAACTTCTCACTTCTCAAAACAGAAGTGGAATCCTTCAAGGCCCCAGGGCCAGTGGAAACTACAGCCCAAACTGCAGAATCCTATATAAATGCATTCTACGGACATCTCCAGGAATGCATGGATCATGCTATCCCAAACAAAATCAAGACCCAATCATCCAAAGGCAGGCATCCAGTCTGGTGGACCCCTGCCATAAATAAACTGTACAACAGAAGGAGGAAGCTACTACATGATAGAGCAAAATCCCTAATAGGGAAGGCATCTCTGATCAGTACTAGCAAAAAATTACGATCCCTCATAAAATCCTCCAAAGCCAGCTTCGAGAGAAAAATTGCACAGGACACCAAAGACAATCATAAGGCTTTTTTCAGTTATGTTAGAAACCTGGGATGCAACTCCCAGACTTGTTCTGAGTTGATTCTAAACAACAAAAAATACACTGAACCCACAGACATTGCCAATATCCTGGCAGACAGGTTCAGTGCAAACTCCCCCCCCAAAAGAGCAAGTATCTATCCCGGCAGAGGGCTGCCTCCCAAACATCTCAGATGCTCAGGTGAAGGCTGCCCTCTCCAAAGCAAAAAACACTGCTTCCATGGGACCAGATGGCATCCCAGGTTGCATCCTACATGAACTACAAGAGGAACTAATCCCACAAATAAAACAGCTATACAATCTCAGCCTCACTACAGGATATGTGCCCACAGAATGGCGTACAGCAACAGTGGTCCCACTCCACAAAGGTGGAGCCTCTACGGGCCCTGGAAACTATCGCCCCATAAGCCTGACTAGCTTAGTCTGCAAGGCTATGGAGAGGATCATCATGGAGCTCATAAACAAAGACATTGGGGACCTACAGACACTAGATCCTACCCAGTTCGGCTTTGTCAAGGGCAGATCCTGCCTTTTGAACCTGGTTGACTTCTTTGAAACAGTCACCAAAGCCATAGATGAAGGTAAGATAGTCCACACAGCCTATCTGGACCTTGCAAAGGCATTTGACACAATACCCCACACGGGCATCATAGATAAGCTATCCAGCTTAAATATAAACCTCTATGTCACAAGATGGGTCACAAACTGGCTCAAAGACAGAACCCACAGAGTGAGAGTTGCTGGAGCCATGTCAGACTCGAAACCGGTCACAAGTGGCATCCCACAGGGTTCTGTCCTGGGACCACTCTTGTTCGGTATATACTTTTCCAAGGTACAGGCAAACGTGGGAGGACTATGGCTCATCAAGTTCGCAGACGACTGCAAACTGGGCACCATAATCAACTCTCCAGCTGACACAAACATCCTTCAAAAAGGTCTCACAGAGACAGATAACTGGTGCCAGCACCATGGTTTAAAGCTAAATGCCAAAAAATGTATAGTCATACCCTTTGGCAAAAACAATGTGCCCACAAATTACCACATAGGCGGAAACCCATTAAGTACAGAGAAAGTTATTAGGGACCTGGGGACCCAAGTTGATAGCAATCTCTCCTTTGAAAACCACATTGCCAAAGTGGTTAGAAAGACCTTCTACATAGCCCACCTCATCACAAAGGGTTTCACGTCTAGATCAAGAGAGGTAATCGTGCCCCTTTATTCATCCCTCATCAGGCCCATCATAGAATACAGTGCCCCTTTTGGGATGTACCTTACCCGACACCTGCAGCAATTAGAAAGACCCCAAAAGTATCTCACCAAGAGGATCAAAGGTTTCAAACAGATGCCATATACTGATCGGTTAAAAAAACTCCAGCTCTACTCAGTTGCATGCCGCCTACTTCGAGGCGATCTATGCCTGACATACAAAGCTATGTCAAATCCAGAATTAATGGACATGCTCCACCTCAGTAAATCTAAATCCCTTAGAGCCACATGCTCGAGGGACTTGAACCTCAGCACAGAAATAAACAGAACTTGCTGGAGGGACAGGTTCATAACCCAGAGGCTCCCTTCGCTCTGGAATAGAATTCCAGTTCATGTGAGGCAGAGCACCTCACTGAATCTCTTCAAGAAGAATCTCGATAAGTGGATGGGGGATCGTAGGTTTGTCCCAGGGATTACTCCCGTGTCACTACTAGACAGAGGCACAGTAAACTAAACCTTAAAAAGGGCACAGTATACTCAAATCAAGGGGTGGCGTAAGCAATACAGAATCGGGCTAGGCTTATAACTGCCCCAGGGCAGATAGCCTAGTATGAACCTATGAACCTATAAGGATGTCTAGGACTCCATTTTTCCTAAGGTCAGCCCTGAGAAGAAGGTCACTTTACAGTGAAAATGCCCATAGATGAAATAAACTTTGGAATGAATACACTAACATGGGGGCTCTGCTGTTATAAAGCAGAGTAAGCAATACTATCACTGTGAAGTCCATTTAGAACAATCTGTTATTTTTCTTTGGTTAACTAATGGACTTCATTTTTTCCCTATGTGAATTGAACTGAATTGTATTACTGCATCTCTTTACGTATTTTGTGAACTACTGGAATCCATTTTTTCCCCTTGGTGAATAGTAATGAAATATTTCTACATATATTGTAACATAACAATATGAATTTATTTCCTTGTTTGTGTCTTTGTACTTGGGCTGAGTGGATCAGCATTTTACCCCATTTAAGAAAGCTAACTGAATAATAATAATAAATAATGTTGATTAAAACATGTAATAATAGTAATGAACATGTGCAGGGTGATACTAAGAATCTGGCTAGTAACATACCTTTTGAATTTCACAGAGTGTTCTGATTTTTACCTCATATTTTAGTATGTTCCTCATAAAATTTGTGGTTTTCTGACAAATCATTGAGGATTGAAGTCACTGAATAATAACAGACATTTAAATTTCAGACTCTATGTCCTTCATGAACTGCATGCTAATACAAAACCTGTTATTTTTGCATCTTTTCAATTTTATGACCAATATTTAAAATATGTCCCTGATCTTGGATCTTTGCCCTGCATTATTTTTGGTTTTGTCCAGTATTCGTAAGCTAAGAGTTTGACAGGGTATGGCCATTTATCCCGACACTATTAAACTTACCTGTGAGTTTCAAATTCCAAACTCTGGGAAATTTCTAGGTATGCTGAGAAGTGGGCAGCAAAGTCATGGGCTTGATTATGTACAGTAACCATCTAGCTGCTTCATTCTGCAACACCAGCTACAAAATCTTTTTCCAAATTTTCCTGTATCTCAGTAAGATGAAAATGATACTTGCTGTCCAAAGGAGACTGTACAAAACAGGGTATCTCCACGTCTGTGTCTCAGGAGAAATGACAGCCTTGGTAACAGACAGTTTGTTTGTTTCTTTCGGCTTTTCCCGGTTAGGGGTCGCCACAGCGGAACTCCGGTCTGCTAATGATTGGCAGTAGATTTTGATGTGCTGGCTTGCCGGGCCTAACACACAACCTTCAATGAAGGAAGGCCCACTCACGCATGTCGCCACACAGAAGACGCTCTAACTGAGAATCGAACGGGCAACATCTAACTGTGAGGCGACAACGCTACCGCAGCACCACCACTGCAGTATGATCTAAATTTAATCCAAAACCAGGTCAGGTTAGTAACATCAGTTCCCAGAATGCATCTGTCTCTTTCTGTCTCTCTCTCTCTCTATCATACTTCTCATCTGTCCAGATTTTTGCTCAATTACCAGATTTTTTGCCTTATATTTTTGGTTTGCTCCTCATAAAATTTTTGGTTTTCTAGATTTTTGTGGCAAATCAGTGAGGTTTGACTTCACTAAATAATGACAGGGATTTGAGTTTCAGACTTCATATCCTTCAGAAGTTTATACTATTTAGGTTCATAGGTCCATAGGTAGGTACTAGGCTATCAGCCCAAGGGCCTAAGTAAGCCTAGCCAACAAAGTTCCCTGGCTTACGCCAGCCCAAGAAAGTTAATTTTCTGTGATCCTGTCAAGCAGAGCCACAGAACTGATCCCCAGGGTGTATTTCCTATTTCTCATCCACTCATCAAGATTTTTCTTGAAGTGTGCTAATGAGGATCTTTGCTTGACATAGATGGGTAGCTTGTTCCAGAGTATGGGAAGTCTCTAGGACAGGAATCTATCCCTCCAGCATGTCCTGTTTATTATGGTGACAAGGTTTAGGTAGCTCGGAGGGATTGGGATTTCTTTAGGTGTAGCATGTCCAACAGCTCTGGGTTTGACATATATATTATATGTTAGACAGAGATCACCTCGGAGTAGGCGATATGCTACAGAGTAAAGCTGGTGTTTTTTGAGATGGTCAGTGTAGGGCATCTGTTTGAGGCCAGTAATCCTCTTTGTGAGGTAATTCTGTGGCCTTTCCAGCTGCTGCAGTTGTCTTGTGAGGTACATTCCAAAAGGGGCATTGTACTCTATAATGGGTCTAATGAGTGTCGAGTAGAGGGGAACAATTACCTCTTTTTTCCTGGATGAGAACTCTTTTGTGATGAGGTGTGCCATGTAGAAGGATTTCCTGACTACTGTGGCAATGTGCTTATCAAAGGAGAGACTACTGTCCACCAGGGTCCCAAGGTCTCTTATCACACATTCGGTGTTAAGAAGACTGCCGCCTATGTGGTAGTTCATGGGTACAGAGTTTTTACCAATGGGGGATAATAATGCACTTTTTGGCATTGAGCTTGAGGCCATGGCTCTGACACCAGGTATCTGTCTCAGTGAGGCCCTTCTGTAGGATGTCCACATCATTTGGGGACTCGACTATAGCTCCTAGTTTTCAGTCATCTGTGAACTTCATTAGCTGGAGGCCTTCTCTGTTAGCCTGTACTTCAGAGAAGTAGATAACAAACAGGAGGGGTCCCAGGAATGATCCCTGTGGTAATCCACTTGTCACTGGTTTGAAGTCAGATTTGGAGTCTGCAACTTTTACAGTGTGGGTTCTGTCAGTGAGCCAGATGGCAACCCATCTTGTGACATAGGGATTTATACCTAGTTTAGTGAGTTTAGCTATAATTCCAGAATGAAGGATGGTGTTGAAAGCCTTGGCAAGGTCAAGATAGGCTCTGTGAACCACCTTACCCTCGTCTATGGCTTTGGTGACTGCCTCAAAGAAGTCATCCAGGTTTAGGAGGCATGATCTTCCTTTCACAAACCTGAACTGGGTGGGGTCCAGCATTTGGAGGTTACCAATGTCTTTGTTTATGAATTCCATGATGATATGTTCCATAGCCTTGCAGACCAGGCTCGTCAGACTAATAGGGTGATAGTTCCCAGGATCAGTGGTGGCTCCCCCTTTGTGGAGTGAGATAACTGTTGCTGTGTGCCATTCAGTGGGCACAAAGCCTGACGTGAGGCTATGACTGAACATGGTGCTTAGGTGGGGAGCCAGTTCGTTCTGAGATTCGTGTAAAACGCAGCCTGGGATGTTGTCCGGTCCCATGGATGCTGTGTTTTTGGCTTTAGAGAGTGCTGCTTTTACCTGTGAAGTTGTGATTACAGGGACTCTGCATTCTTCCTGTATAGATATGGCCCCTTTAGGGGGTGAGAGGGGGTGGTAAAGTTAGCACTGAACCTATCTGCCAGGATGTTGGCAATATCAGTTGGTTCTGTATATTTTGTGTCATTGTGCTGTAACTCAGAGCAGATCGTGGTGTTGCCATTAAGATTCTTGACATAGCTATAGAATGCTTTGTGGTTGTCCTTAGAATCAGTGGCAATCTTGTTTTCATAGCTAGTTTTGGAGGATCTTATAAGGGATCTCAGCTTCTTGCTGAGGCTGACCAGGGAGCTCCTCCACTCATGGGATTTTACTCTCTTTTACAACAATTTCTTCCTTCTGCTGTAGAGTTTGTTTATGGCAGGGTATCACCAGATTAGCTTCCTTTTTTTTTTGGAGGATAACGCCTTGGTTCTGTTTGGGATAGCACGATCCATGCACTCATGTAAGTGCTTATAGAGTGCATTTGTGTAGGATTCAGCAGTCATAACTGTATTGCCCATCTGCATGGGTGTCATGAAGTTTGCCACTTCTGCCTTAAGAAGCAGGAAGTTGGCTTTGGAGAAATGTTTTACCATGGTTTCCTTAATGGGGGCGGGATGTGGATATCTAGGATGATTAGCTTATGGTCGGATCTGACTAATGAGGAGTTGACTTGAGATGTGGAACACCGGTCACTCATGTTGGTAATGACTAGGTCTAGAATATTGTTGCCCCTGGTGGGGATGTGGATACGTTGATCCAGGGCATTGGAATTTATGAATTCCAGAAAGCGCTGAGTGAAAGAGTTGGTACATGAGTAGTTTTCCCAGTTAATGGTGGGGTAGTTGAAATCACCCAATATTAAGGTGTTTGGTTGAACCCTAATATTTTCCAGTATATCAAGAAAAAAGGAGTAGGAATCCTGGGGCATGGTGGGGGATCTGTAGCAGGCTACAATTTGGATTACAGTTTTGCCCAGAGTTAGTTGCACTTGGATAACCTCGGCTGCAGTATGCGGAGCAACTAGCCTGGAGGTGTGGATATCCTTATAGAATATGGACACACCTCTGCCTTTGGTGTTCCGGTCCAGGTTGGATGGCTGAAAAGTGTGGCATGAGTTATAGCCTGGTAAAGCAGGGGTGCTCTCTGGAGCCTTGAACCAGGTCTCAGTCACTGCACAGACATCGATGTTCTCCATTTTAAGGAGTGCCTTGAATGAGTGCATTTTGAGATATAGATTTCCAGCATTGAGTAACATTACCCTCAGTTTTTGCTTGCCTGTTCCTGTTATGGTGGTAAATTTGTCATTTGAACCTTGCCTAAAAAAGGCACTAAAAGGGCAGCAAGAGCCTTAGCCAGTAACCGGAATCCCAGGGGTGACAGGTGCAGGCCATCTCTGGCAAAGCATCGTGGTCTGTCGACCATGTCATCCCAGGCAGACAGATACTGGACCCCCTTAGAATGACACCAGAAGCTTAGCCAATTGTTGAAGTCAATCATTTTGTCCTTGTACTGCGGTATCATTTTGGGTGATGGCAGGATGCTACTCAGGGCTAGGGTCATACCTGCCTGGGCTACAAGATCGGTGAGTTCATCCATGTCTCTTTTTATGTAGTCCAGGAAGGTACATCTCAGGTCGTTCACACCAACATGGACAATCACAGGGTCATATTTGTACTTGTTGAGGAGTATCCTGAATGCGTAGGTTATGTGGCGGATCCTGGCAACCGACAGGCAGCTGACAGTGACCTTCTCTTTGTTTAGCCTGGTGAGTGGGGCATCAGTGTGCCTGACTATAGAGTCACCTATGACTAGTGTGTTGGGTACGTTGTTTTGCCTTATGGGCTGTGGTTGAGTGGCACACTGAGTCTGTGGGCTATGTGTCATTTGGGTTGTGTTGGTGGTGGGTGGTTGCTTGCATTTCTGCTTTGGAGGTCTCTGTTGCTTGAGCAGATTGTTATTGGGAGCCTCCGCAAATGTTTTTGTGTTTCTATGTGTGGATTTTGGTGGTGTAGGTTTAGTGGGGCTATGTGATGAGTGTGGTGTGGTGCAAGTGTTTACCTTCTCCTCTTGACTATCAAGTTCAGTCTTGGTTGGAGAGAACTTTACTTCCAGTTTGGCTAGATAAATGCATCTCTAACATGTTGTACTGCTGGGTGGTAAAAGGTGAGGGTTGTCTGTGTACATGAGGCAATTGCTACATTCACCCAAGATGCCCAGATTCATCAGATAGACAGGAGAGAACACTGGGAGATGACCCTTGGACATTCCTGAATAAAAAAATATTTTCCTCTAGACAAGTGAGGAAAGTGAGTACAAGAGCTGGTATTCTCTAAGCAAGTGAGGAAAATAAGTACTAAAACTGTTTTCCTCTAGGTAATGAGGAAGGGTGAGTGCTGTAGTAATTTGTAGTTTATTTAGTGCTTACAAGTTCTAAACAAGTGCTAAGCAAGGATAAGCAAATTGAAGTGCTAAAACTAAGAATCTGTATCTGGATCTTGTGATAGATAGGCTACCTAGTGCTTACCACTCCCAACACAGAAAGGCTTGGGGGCAAAGAAGCTTACAAACAGTCCTGGATACAGCAAATCTGTATCTGGACTAAACTAGTTACAGGGAAGGTGTGAAACAAGCACAAATGCAGGCTCTTA
Organism: Protopterus annectens; assembly: GCF_019279795.1. Taxonomy (NCBI): domain Eukaryota; kingdom Metazoa; phylum Chordata; order Ceratodontiformes; family Protopteridae; genus Protopterus; species Protopterus annectens. Next base: position 520,474,476 of record NC_056745.1, read on the forward strand.
AACCAGAAATTTGAAAGAGATGGAAAAACTGCCCAAATGGCCAATAAACTACAATTTCTGGCCCAAAAAACACTCTTGTGATAGATAGGCTACCTAGTGCTTACCACTCTTACTGATAAGCTAGAAGGCTTCCCTCCAACACAGAAAGGCTTGGGGGCAGAGAAGCTTACACATAGTCCTAGATACAGCAAATCTGTATCTGGACTAGACTAGTTACAGGAAAGGTGGGAAACAAGCGCAAACGCAGGCTTTTAAACCAGAAGGTTGAAAGAGATGGAAAAACTGCCCAAACAGCCAATAAACTAAAATTTCTGGGCCAGAAACCACTCTTGTGGTAGATAGGCTACCTTGTGCTTACTATTCCCACTGATAAGCTAGAGGGCTTCCCTCCAACACAGAAAGGCTTGGGGCACAGAAGCTTACAAACAGTCCTGGATACAGCAAATCTGTATCTGGATTAGACTACTTACAGGAAAGGTAGAAAACAAGCTTGGAATATATATATCTATATCTATATCTATATATATATATATATATATATATATATATATATATATATATATATGTATATGTATATATATGTATATATATATATATATATATATATATATATATATATATATATAAGGGGTCACTTCAAAATCCTGAAAGCTCAAAATCCTGAATCTCTAAATCCCGAACTCAAAATCCTGAAAGCTCAAAATACTGAAAAACATACAGGACACCAACACTGATGTGTGATTTTGCGGACGTTTGGGTTAGGGCACGGGTCAGGTAAGTGTGCTATTGTGACGGACGTTAGGGTTAGGGGTGGGTTAAGTAAGTTAGGGTTAGGGCGCGGGTGAGGTGAGTGTGCGATAGTGACAGAATTTAGGGTTGGGGCGGGTTACATGAGTTAGGGTTAGGGCGTGGGTGAGTGTGCGATAGTGACGAACCTTAGGGTTTGGGTCTGGGTTAAGGTAAGTGGATAGATAGTAGTGTATGTGCAGTGTAGTGTAGCTGCAATACACTTACAGTAGGATTCACGAAGCCTCCGTGTAAGAGTTATAACTCTTACACGGAGGCTGCAGTTAAACAGAGTGATGTCAGCATGCTTTGCATATTCATGAGAGCATGCTGAATCACACCTAAGTCTAACACGGTCTGTGTAAGACAGTAGGGGGCATGTCCGTAGGCCGAGCCCTGCAAGCGGACACACCCCCAGAAGTGTAAAAGTGCCCAAAGTAAACACCCACAACAGAGTCCACAGAAATGTGAATAAACACAACACAACACATGCCCCCACAGACTATGAACATAAAATATATAAATTAACATGTTATATATTTTTTTTAAATTGTAAAGATGTTTAACCGTGAGTGCGCTCGTTTGCGCGGGCATGTCCGTAGTGCAGCTACAGTTAGCAGTCAGTGGGAAAGCATATAAGAACTAAATATGCAAAATAAGCCAGGAAGCAATAGCGTAGCAGTAGAGATGTTGGCTGAAGAGCAGGCATTCATGGTTCGAGCCTCCACAACACCAATTTTTTTTTTTTCAAAATAAGCAGGAAACAAGTCCCTGACAAATATGTACACATAAAACCACAATTTATGTAAAATGTAATGAAATAGCCCATTTATATTGAAGACATGTGAGGTAACAAAAGAATAAAAAATGCCAGATGTGCTCATAGCTGAGCTACAGTTTAACAGAGTGAGTGCATCTGCCCGTAGATGAGCAGTGGTTTAACTGGTGCAAAATGAGTGCCTGTAGCTGAGTAGTCGTCTAACACACTAAATCTATGTGCCCCTAACTGAGCTGAGCGTAATATGTGTGCCGATAGCCAAATGAGGCTTAAAGCAGCGTAACCCATTTGCGCGGAGCTGCGCATCGCGCAAACGAGCTAACCGACGGGCAACGTTGAGCAAGCCGTATCAAAACTGCCTTTACACAGACACACCCATCAGCATGTCTAGACAGTCTTGAAAAATAAAAAGCAGTGGCCAGGTTCGAACCCAGGATATTATACACCACGAACCCAGGATATTATACACCATAGTCAAGGTAGAAAATCACTAAGCCATGACAGCAGTACCTTTAAATGCAATAATAGCTAATATATAGGAATGAATACAAACTAGAGCATGACAATGCAGGTTTACTGAAGTTGATACAATTCCAAAATGGCCAATCACAGATATGTGCGGGAAAAATGGACTATATAAGCCCCATAGGCGGGAATACACAACAGAAACGATTGTAGAACTGACCTGCAGGCAGAATGACAGGAGTAGGAGAGGGTAGTTACTTTCAAGCACAGAGGTGGGGTGTTGAGGAGTCCAGGTACATGGTCTGGCTCCTAGTCCATAATCATGAGGCCCAACTCATGCAGGGCCAGGTCCTCTGGGGAGCATACAGGGCCGAGGCGTGGGACCGGTTGGCTCATGATCTCACCAGTGCCACAGGGATTGCAAGGACTGGTGAGCAGGTCCGTCACCACCATGCAGACCTGAAGAGACGCAAGCAGGACCAACTAAACCTTTGGATCCAGGAGGCCCGGCAAACACCCAACGCCCCACTACTGAGTAAGTAACATTTAATTATGTATGTAAGAAATTAAACTAGCTGATATTATGGAGATGTGTATTCCAATATTACTTCATTTATATTACAGCTGCAGGTATCCGTTCTGCGAACCGCAGAGACTATGGCGATAGGCTGGTGCGGCTGCGCCACCAGGCAGGTCAGTAATCCACTACCAGTAACTGTAAAGAAATATAAAAGTATGACAGTCAGCAAAAGAGTGCAGTGTAGTCAGTAAGGAATAAAATCTGCAAGTAACAGTGTGAAAGTGTATGCAAGTATTGCTTGATTACAAAAGTGTGTTTCAGCCTGTAAGTTAAACCAAAAAATGAAACTGTCTGACATATATTCTGAAATAAAAATGCCCTACCTGTAAGAAAATAGTACACAACCTGCAGCAGGCTGAAAAGTATAGCTGCAGAAGATGATGAAATCACATGTGTGAAATATATCCCTGTGGAAATACTGAAACATGACAGAAGTGAGACTGCTGTAAAGGATTGTAATAACTACAGGTAAAACATGTCAATAAAGCCTAGAAGTAAGTACCATCCTGAATAGTAAAATGAAAGCAAGTGAGAGAGTGTGAGAAAGTGTCATGAATCCAGCAATACAGTAGTACTAACCCCTGAATAAAGTATACTGCAGTCAAGACAGAATGAAATGCATGTGAGATTCAAAACCAAACAGCGAAATCTGTTCAAAGTGTTGCTGCATCTGGAATGTGTATCCCAAAATCTGGATATGTTGCTCTCAGTCTGCAATATGCAGATAGGATGATTGTCTGATATACCAAACATCCACACTTGTCTACAGCTATATAAAGCAAATGTAGCAGGATGATGTAGCTGAACAAAGCTAGATATGAATGTGTATGAGGAACAATAAAATGTATATTGATGTTGCAGTAACAGTCCTATCACCAAGTTGAAATAGTTATCATATAGGAAACTGTAGTTAGAACAGTAGTGTGTATATAACTGTAGCTATTAGAAATGTACTGCATATGTATTGTTATTCGAAGGTGTTAATATTACTTTCTTTACCCCACCCTATAACTACATATAACCCATTCCACGTGAAAATGGTATGTGCAATCACAATTAACACCTCTGGACGTTTGTGCTGTTGGGTCATATATATTTGCATGTCCATTGATGCATCTGCCCTGTTCATACATCCATACCTGATGGCCTGTTGCCATCAATTAACCCTGCATGTTGTTGGACTGTGTATTTCTGTTCAAATTATGCATGTGTTATGCACGCTGTTCAATGGTGTGAATATCTGGGTGTTTGGTTAATGGGAATACTAATGCATGCTGTTACAACTAATTGTAAATGGTATTATATGTCACTAACCCAAACTGTCATGACATAATGCAAAACATAGGACGACAGGGAAGGAGGGTTCCAGCGGACCCACCTCTCCCACCTCAGCTGGCGAGTGCACCTGGCACTAGTGCCGAGTCCGGACCCTCCTCCGGTGGCCCTGTGCCACCTGCAGGTGGAAGCCCTGCAGGGGATGGGGCTCGCCTCCCCCTCTGCAAGTGTGGCCGGAGGAGAACCACCACTCACCCTCCGTAGCATCCGGACTGTGGTGCGTAGGGAGATTCGGGACTCTGTTCTCGAGCCCCTACGCCAGCTTGAGGCACGGGTGGCACAACTAATGGGCATGCCTGTTGCCCTACCTACACAGCCCCCAGCACAGTCCCATCCTGGGCAGTGAAGGAACAGTGGCAACTGCCTATGGGTGGGGATATCAGTTCCACTGTTGCCATCTGTGGGCTCATGGGCTCTGGATATCCAAACCTCCGTCCCCGTCAATTGTGTAACCCCCCCACACATGTCATACACCGCCCCTGTATGTGTCTTGTTTGTCTTGTCTGTTTACCTACCCAACCTACCTCCCCAGCTGTACCGACTTCCTTCACCTGACGTACCACTCTCACCTGAAAAAAAAAAAAAAAAAGGGCACTCTGTACCCACAAAAAATTACGCCCCATACATAGCTGCCCATTCCGCACACATGTCTGCTGGACATGGAACCTATCAATTACAATTGGCTGTACAACAAGTATTATTGTTGTCCTGACACCTCTCTCAGGGGTGGAAGGTTTCAAATGTCACACCAAATTACATACATATGCACAGCTGTTGCTGATGAAGAAATGGGCAGCTATGAGCCTTACCTACATCCCTCCTGCACATCCCAAGCTTGTTTCCCTACTGTCTTACCCTCTTTGTGACCCCTTTTTCACCACTTTCCTGTCTCCCCATTTTCTTTTCTTTCAAAGAAAATAGCGTGGGTGTGCGCCACAGTAAGCACAGTTAAGCGGTTGTAAGCGGATGTGCGCTTGTGTGCGTGGAGCTAACCGCCAGTGCGCATGCGTGAGCTCTGTGCAAACCAGCACTAACCCGGTTACAACTGCTTAAAAGTGCCTTAGTCACTTTGATTGACAGGTCTTGTAGTCAGTTCAGAAGCAAAATAAAATCCCACTGGCAGTCCCAAACCCAGGACCTTGGAAACAGTAGTCTGCATGACTTACCACTAAGCCATGACTCTTATACAAGAACATTGTGCTAAAATAAATATATCATGTAATAGTAGGAATGAATGTAAAGGGAATATAGATGTGTAGTACACAAAGCATGCCATTTAGAATTACTATCAAAACTAGTGGATTTCCATAATAGTAGTGTGTGAACAGAAACAGCCATGCTAGTTGGTAGCTAGTAGGTAATAATGTCACTATAGCACCTTGCAAGCCACACACATACTCACAGCAGGATAATCACTGCCCATACCGTACAACCTTTTACAGGAACACATCTGGACCAAGTAATAAAATATGTGGAGCAAAGGCCCAAAACCAGGGAAACATTACAAATAATGTTACAACAAACACAGACAGTTCAGAGAGTAACAGGCTCTGCATTTTGTGGGATGTTTGGAAGGGTATGAAGTCTGAAACTTGAATGTTTGTCACCATATTCTGACTTGAGCCCAGAGTGATTTGCCAGAAAAAGGTGTGCATGAGATATTGACCAAAATATGAGGCAGAAATGTGGACAACCTGCAAATATCTGTACACATGACGGGTCTGACACCACCATATTTGAATAGTTAAGAGCCTAGACATAGCAACAGTGAATGACTTACAGGGATGCCCCACAGACTCCATGTGAAATGTACAAACAGTAGGCAGAAAGGTGTAACACATGCAATGGTAACTATGGAGTCCAGAAAGTATTCACCACTTGCATGGCAGAAAACGTGTAGTAATACATATGCTCATGCTAACCCACAGTCACAACTGCAGCATACCAGACATTTTAATGGGTGTACCCCACTGATATGTACCATTCCATAAGGCAGATAACAGATGAACCTGAAAGTCTCTGGGGCCTGCTCAGCAGCATACTCAAATACCCTAATAGATGTCAAGGCCCACACCATGGCCAGACCACACTGCATGCTGTAACACCTTAGCAGATATAGCAAGCATTCCAAGGTGTGAATGTACATGGAAAATAGGAACGCTACCGCAGCACACTACAGTCAGGACACCTAGCAGGCATACAAGCAGTGACTGTAAAGGGCAAATATTGAAGCCTTAGCAACAAAGTGCAAGCAGAAGTGAAAGAAAAGCACACAGACACACATTAACAGTAGTAGTAGTTGTAGGTGTCAGTGTACATACACAGTTAGTACAGGAAACTGGAGAAATGAATGGAGGAATGTTAATCTACAACACACCTGGAAATATGAGAGAGATACCAACCTTTACACTCACAGAACATTGTCCACAGCATAACAGCATGGTCCCTGCCCTTAAAATCTGAAAGGGCTATGCCTACCTCACATACCTTTTTATAGCACTGTTCTGAAATCACAGTAAGAACTGCAATCAGTACACAACTGGCTGCATGCAATTAGCAAATGCTGGCCAACAATTGGTGCAGAGGCCATCACATGGGCATATGCAGATACCTACAAAAGTATGCTGTACTCCCAGTCCACACATGCAATACTTTCATTGCACCCTGAGAAGGACATGAGAGACAGGCAGACAGACAGAGAGAGAGAGAGAGACAGAGACAGTGACAGAGAAAATTGCAATTAAGCAGACACAAACAAATTGTTCAGCAATAGCCACCTGAAAGCTGACAACTGGGAAGTGGAGCAGCAGGACAGAGAACCAGATGGCAACACAAGCAGCTGTGACAAACACAGGTAATGTAAAGTAATACTATAAAGGTCTACATACTGTGAACCCTCCATATGTGTCATTGGTCTGTATCCATATGTATATGAAGATGTGTAAAGGGCAGGGGACATACAGCAACTATCAGTGAAGGCTGTACATACATTTGTATGTGAGAGCATCTATGTGCACATATCAATGTTGGTTGATTGTAGGTTGTAGTGCCATGCACAAAGTAGGTTTCACAGTTATGTATGTTTAGCAGTATGTTAGTATGTGTATACAGTATGGTAGACAAACATGTTGATATACCTGTCTATCATATGGATACGTATGTATGTCAACATATGTATGTGTATATATGTATATATATATATATATATATATATATATATATATATATATAAAATCTATGATATGCATATATGTATACATACATAGGGAGAGAGATGTAGGAATACATAGACAGAATATTGTACAAACATATATATGTAATGCACACATACAGATATAGATATATGTAGATACATATACATAGACAGACTGATCTGACTATCTACAGGTATGACTGTATATGACGACCTTCAACACACCCTGTCCCACCCCCTCTGTCACTCTCACCCCCTGTGTGTGGCCGCCTCCACATCTATAGCAATATATGTACATCAATATATATATGTGTATATGTATACAGACATATATATATATATATATATATATATATATATATATATATATATATACATATAGATATATCTATATACACACACACACATATATATATATATATATATATATATATATATATATATATATATATATATATATATATACATATAGAGAGAGAGAGATGTATATAAATTCTGAGTGAGGCACATGTGTACAGATGTATTGCAACAGGTGTCTGGTGACAAAGGCATGGAGTGAACACCAGTGTCAAAACCGGAGTACCATACCACATTTCATATCACCTACACCAGTAACCACCAGATATGTGATTGGCTGCCCACCACTGCATGTGTCAGGGGTGAACACGGTCATAAATGTGTACAATAGTGGCCCCAATGATATTCACAGTGGCACACTATCCCAGGAATACCTGCACATGGTATGTGTCAGCGAACATGGTGTGTCAGCTATGGACATGTAGGTCGGTGTACCCCTCCACACCACATAATGGATGCCATGGTATGGACCTCACATGACAGCTACAGATATGGAGAAGGACACAGTGACATGTACAACACTGTGACAATGCACTCAAACACATTACCAATGCACAGTGACTGACAACACCACAGAGTACACATATACTACTCACATAGAGGTTACCACTCCCGGATTTACATATGTAAGTCACACCCATGACAGATGTCCAACAACCATAGTAACACCTCACACCATCCACAACCTAAATGCTGTGTGTCGTCCGTGCCACTGCAATAGAGTGCACATGTGGAGGTAAAAGTTCCTACCCACAGATAAGACATACCCTGCAATAAACCACACAGTGTTAAGAAGCAAGACTCCCCATGAGTACGTCACACATACCCCTGCTGAATGTTAGTCAGATAGGTAATATGCCATATGAGTCACCCTGTGTAACTGTGTGACAGCAGCAGGTACCATCACACCACATGTGTCACAATGGTCAGGGTAGCAGAACAGTACGCTGCTGTAGTCCCAGGGGCAATAGCATATTGTATAGTATTGTATTATAATGTAATGCATTGTGTTGTATTGTATTGGTATGTTGAGGTGCCTCCTTCGTGGAGTGGAATCACTGCTGCTGTGCACCAGTGTACAGGTACATATCCTGTAGTCAGGCTAGTGTTACATAGCACTTCTATATGTGTGTTTAGCTCCTGTCAGAGTTTATGTAGCATGCAACTGGGGATACCGTCAGGTCCCATTCATGTTGTGTATTCTGCTGTCCTGAGGGTGGCTCTCACCTGGGCATCTGTGATGACAGAGAGGTTACAGTCAGCTGGGATAACTATGTCTTATTTTGGGAGAGAGGGCAGGGTAACACCTGCACTGAACCTGTCTGCCACAATGTTGTCAATATCTGTGGTGTCAGTGAAATATTTGTTGTTGTGTACTAACTATGGGCATAGAGGATGGATCCTGACTAGGTTGCTAACATAACTGAAGAAGGCCTTCTGGTTATCTGTAGTGTCCCTCTTGATTTCCCTCTTAAAGTTGCCCATGGATGTTTGTATGATGGAAAATAGATCCTTACTAGTGCTGCTCAGACATGCCCTCCCTTTATGGAATTATGCTCTGTCTTGCAGTAGCTTCCATCTTCTGTAATACAATCTGTCTATGGCTGGGGTCCACCAGACAGGATGCTGTCCCTTTGTGGAGAGTGTCTTGGTCATATATGGGATTGCATGATCCATGCATTCTCGGAGATGTCTGTAGAAAGCAATTGTGTAGGGTTCAGCATTGTGGGTTGTATCTGCCACTGGCCCAGTGGGCTGAAAGGATACCATGTCACTGTTACAAAGTGTAAAGTTTGCATCTGTAATGTTATTCACTATAGTCGTTTGTGCTGGTGGTGGAGGTGGGATATGTATATCCAGGCCAATCAGTGTGTGGTCAGCTCACAGTAGTTGATGATGTAGGCCATACAGTACCTAGATACAAAACCCCAGAGTGAGGAGGTGCTCTTGACCTGAATCAGTGTTCTGACTGCTGGGGTTTGGTAGTATGTCATATGGAGTGTGCCAGGTACTGTTGCACAGTTGCTGGCTGAGCACTGATACCTGGCCATTTACATGTGTATCCACCAATAGACAGGCAGATGCTATATATGTGAGATATGTTGTATCATAACAGTCGAGTAGCATGTGTAGTATGTGTGCCAAATTCTGCTGACATATATTGCTGATATCAGGTTATTTTCTTTCTCAGGTACATGGCCCACCCGCGGAATCCCACGTACTCCACAGCTGAGGATGAGGAGATACACCAGAGCCTGGTGCAGGATTATGCAATACTCTTTTCCCACACCAGCCAGAATCAGCAGGAGAGGGCTGCACTGTGGCAAGACCTTGTCCGTCGGGTAAATGACATAGGCACGCATAATAGGACATATGAGCAGGTATGACATCACTGCAGTGATTTAATCAGACATGTCCATCAGCGTACATCGGATATCCACAGGCAACAGATCGCCACAGGTGGTGGGGTGGCTATACATCCCCCACTCACCAGACTGGAGGGACTACTCATGAGTGTAGTGGCTCCAGTCTGCCAGCAACAACAACAGCAGCAGACATGCATTATGATGGAGGCTGGAGCCACGCAGCAGCAAGACAGTGAACGTGCAGGTAATATGCCATATGTATAGTTGACTGTTGTGTACACTGGTAGTTAATGCATGTGTGAGGTGCGTCCTTGGTTTGTAGCTGTCACCATAGTATTTAATGTGCAAGTGTGATATCCTCAATATTAGCAGCTGACCTGTGAAAGGCGACTGTTGTACTACTGACCTGTATCATACTCAGTAACAATGGCACAGTTGTGCCCACTGACATTAGTTTCTTCATGTCTGCAGGTCCCTCTGGCATAACAGCAATGCAGCCTATCCATGCTGGTGAGTGTGTATTAACAATTCCTGTAATAGTCTTGATAGCAATAGTACTATTTGGCTCACTTAGTAGTGCTCTTTGTATGCATGTAGGTGTGTCTGTGTCTGTGTGTTGATATCACGCATACTGAGTACTGTACAATTGTGTGAAACTGTGTGCATGTGTGCACCTGTGCATGTGTGCATGTGTGCACGTGTGCACGTGTACATGTGTGCACGTGTGCATGTGTGCATGTGTACATGTGTGCACCTGTGCATGTGTGCATGTGTGCACCTGTGCATGTGTGCACCTGTGCATGTGTGCACCTGTGCATGTGTGCATGTGTGTACCTGTGCACCTGTGCATGTGTGCATGTGTGCATCACTGATAATGTGTAGACATTGTAAACTGTGTTTCCTGTTTCCCTCCCACAGGTTCTGGTGCTGCTCTGGTGTCATGTAGCAGGGAACCTGAATCAGGTGCCGTGAGTACTGATAATGGTGACATCTGTGTAATGGCACAGGAAGGTATGCCAGGGTCCACCATTGGTCAGCCGATTGACAGTACACAGCTGTCGACCCCATCAATGCGCACAGTTATCCTGCCAATACACCCTTTGTCACCAATGTCCCTAGGTGATGGACAGCATACAGTGGGCATTGACCAGGGTAATGTGGTATCTGTGGCACATGCCTCCCCACACAGCAGCCATGGGCATGGCCCAGAGATGGTACCACACAGACAGATGTCCAGGGGTTCTCGTGGGAGCATCCGCGGGTGTACTGCCCCTGTCAGACGTGCCCACAGAGGTCTTACAACCTCAGCTATGTTTCGGGCTGTCATGCAGGCACAGTCACGTATGGAACGGTACACCAGACAGGGTCTGAGGGAGCTGACAGCATGTCGCACAGCCATGACTGACAGTATGCGTGACATTGCGGCTGCCATCCGTGATTTCACCGATGTCATAGACAGACGTTGTGGGGACATATTAGACCGGTTCCACAACTACATGTCCATGAGCCAGGGCGATGGTGGGCGGTTGAGGCATCAACGTGGACGTATGCCAGCAACAGCTGCAGCTGGCAGTCGTCACGGACAACAACAGGGCCGTGGCCGCCCCCATAGTGCCAGCAGCAGCCCCAGCAATGCTGGGTCTGTGCTGTCATCAGACCGCCCCAGGAGACCACGTGCACGTGGCTCTGGCCAGGCCCGACAGGGATCTGTGTCCAGTCAATGAACACCTGCTTCTGATGACAGTACCCAGTCTGGGTTGGTACCGGATACGGTCCGTAGCACCCCTGCAAGGCACAGGTACCGTGTCCGTGGCCAGAGACACTGATCTGTATGACCTGGCAGGTACAGTCTGTGGCTGTCCACAAACACCAGTATATGGCAGCCATAAGGTGGAACTGTGTGCATCCATACACACATGCAAATTGACAACACCTAGGGCTACCGTGATACACACACACTGCATCAACATTGCCCCACCTTCTACTGCTGTCCCTCACCAACACACATACACATACATGTCAATCTGTGGTATCGGTGGCTGACTCAGGCATACCAAGTTCACACCCTGTGAATATGATGAAACTGTGCCACCTTCTGCAATCTGTAACAACTGTGCAGGTACAGGTTAACATGTTGCTGATGCACAGGGTGACCACATAGATGTGTAGTAATAGTATCATGTTGTTAACAGTACTGTGTGCTGAATTAATTGTGGGTATATCACAGCATGCCTGATGCAGTAAGTGTGTGATTGTCATGTACTGTTGTCTACACCCATGGTAAGTACCATAGTGTATCATCTGCACATGTTGGCATACTGGTGGTAATGATGTCAACAGAAGGCTACATACACAGGTAGCACAGGGGATAAGGTAATGAATGTAGTAATACGCAATGATGGACATGTAAATTGCAAGTGGCATGTTGCCCACACTGGACTCTGCAATGCAGATGTTTGAGGATGTTGATATGTGTGCAGTACTACACAACTGGTACAGGACACACAGGTTCATAGGTTCATAGGTTCATACTAGGCTATCTGCCCTAGGGCATTTATAAGCCTAGCCAGAGTGTGTGCGGCTTTCACCACCCCTTAGGATGAGAATACTATACCCATTAGTTTGCTGTGCCTCTGTCCACCAGTGACACAGAGATGATTCCCGGGGTAAACCTACGATCTCCCATCCACTCGTCAAGATTTCTCTTGAACAGAGTCAGTGAGGGGCTCTGCCTCACATGGACTGGGATTCTGTTCCATAGTGTAGGGAGTCTCTGGGTGATGAATCTGTCCCTCCAGCACGTCCGATTTATATCCGTGTTGAGGTTTAAGTCTCTTGCTCTCGTGGCTCTGGTGGATTTGGATTTTTTGAGGTGGAGCATGTCCATTAATTCCGGGTTGGACATGGCCTTGTATGTCAGGCACAGATCACCTCTGAGCAGACGGTATGTGACTGAATAGAACTGGAGTTTCTTCAGTCGGGCATCGTATGACATATGTTTGAGCCCCTTTATCCTTTTGGTGAGGAACTTTTGGGGTCTTTCCAACTGCTGCAGGTGTCGGGTAAGGTACATTCCGAATGGGGTGTTGTACTCAATCATTGGTCTGATAAGTGAAGAGTACAGGGGTACAATGACCTCTCCTGATCTGGATGTGAATCCCTTCATGATCAGGTGGGCAATGTAGAAGGTCTTCCTAACCACTTTGGCAATGTGAGTGTCAAAAGAGAGGTTACTGAACTTGGGTCCCCAGGTCCCTGATAACTTCTTCCGTGTTTAATGGATTACCACCTATGTGGTAATTAGGGGTTACCTTGTTTTTCCCAAAGGGTATGACTATACATTTTTGGCATTTAGCTTAAGGCCATGGCTCTGGCACCAGTTATCCATTTCTATGAGACCTCTCTGGAGGATGTCTGTGTCTGATGGAGTGTCAATTATGGTGCCCAGTTTGCAGTCATCTGCAAATTTTGTCAGCCACAATCCCCCTATGTTTGCCTGCACTTCAGAAAAATAAATGCCGAACAAGAGGGGGCCCAGGACTGAGCCCTGTGGGACACCGCTCGTGACCGGCTTAGAGTCTGACATGGCACCAACAACTCTAACCCTGTGTGTTCTGTCCTTGAGCCAGTTTGCAACCCATCTTGTGATATATGGGTTTACATCTAAGCTGGTGAGCTTTTCTATGATGCCTGAGTGGGGTATTGTGTCGAACGCTTTTGCTAGGTCAAGGTAGGCTGTGTGAACTGCCTTACCCTCATCAATGGCCTTAGTGACTGTTTCAAAAGTCAACCAAGTTCAAGAGGCAGGATCTGCCCTTGACAAAGCCAAATTGGGTAGGATCCAGTGTCTGTAGGTCCCCAATGTCTTTATTTATGAGTTCCATTATGATCCTCTCCATAGCTTTGCAGACAAGGCTCGTCAAGCTTATGGGGCGGTAATTTTCAGGGTCCGTAGAAGCACTGCCTTTGTGGAGTGGGACCACAGTTGCCGTACGCCATTCTTTGGGTACGTATCCTGTAGTAAGGCTAAGATTAAACAGCAGCCTTATGTGTGGGTTTAGTTCCTCATTGAGTTCATGTAGCACACAGCCGGGGACACCGTCCGGTCCCATTGATGCTGTGTTTTTTGCTTTAGAGAGAGCAGCTCTCACCTGGGCATCTGAGATGTTTGGGAGGCTAGACTCTGGTGGGATAGATATTTCTCCTTTTGGGGGGGGAGGGGAGAAATTTGCACTGAACCTGTCTGCCAGTATGTTGGCAATGTCTGTGGGTTCAGTGATTTTTAGGAGCACCCTAGCACTGCATGCTCACATCTCATACCATGCTAGACAGCCCCAACACACAAAACTAACTGTCACAGGAGGGAGAGTCCCCATATATGTCAGGGATACTGTGGTGGCAGGCCAGGTAGCATACATCCTACTAAGTATGGAACCACTGAGTGAAGGCTCAGTGTCTGTTATTTGACATGTGTATTACTGCAGGTATGAGCACATGGGTTTCCATCCAGTTATTGTACATCCTGACAGTACATGGTCTGTACACTTGTGTGCGCTGAGACTGGACCCTAGCCATCTGACCCGTGTATTTCCATGTACATGTGCATAGTGCCTGCATATTTGCAGTGTTACCTACTGGAAGTGGTACAGCTTGTTTGTTGTACAATGGACTACATGCAGCCCTGTTTACTGTAGCTTTGTTTGCATGCATGTTTGCTTGCAATTACCCTGAAATACTGATCACACCTGCAATGCATAGTTATAGAGCTTCTGTGGACTCCTAGTGCCATCTGCATAGCTTACTATATGTATGTCCATGTCCCACTTGACAGGATGTCACTGTTTGTCCTGTTCACATGTACTTTGCCTGTGACACAGTGCATATGACTTACCTGGCATGTGTCCACGTGAGCAGTCATATATGCTACTGCTAACTAATCACAGGCACTACACCTTCACATATTCATCTTCTGTTGAACTACCTGCTTCGCTAGGGACAGCCTGCTCCTGTCACCCCTGGGCTTTCAGATATTGGCAAAGGCTCTTGCTACCCCCATAGTGCCTATGTTAGACAAGGCTCAAATGACAAACCCACCTTCATAGGTATCACAAAGGATAAGAAACTAAGAGTAATGCTACCCAACGCCAGAAGTCTAAACCTCCAGATGCATGAACCCGAAACTCTCCTTGGCATGGAGAACATCGATATCTGTGCAGTAACAGATGCCTGGTTCAGGGCTACTGAGAGCACACCAGCACTACCAGGTTTAACCTGGTTGATTTCTTTGAAATAGTCACCAAGGCCATTGACAAGGGGAAGGTGGTTCACACAGCCTACCTGGACCTCGCAAAAGCCTTCACAACAATACCCCACTTGGGCATTCTAGAGAAGCTCACCAGCTTAAATATAAGCCCCTATGTCACTAGATGGATTGCACAGTGGCTCAAGGACAGAACCCACATGGTTAGAATTGCTGGAGCCATGCCAGACTCCAAACCAGTTATGAGTTGTGTCCCACAAGGCTCAGTCCTGGGACCTCTCTTGTTTGGTATATATTTATTGGAGGTACAGGCCAACACGGACGGACTGTGGCTGACCAAATATGCAGATGACTGTGAACTGGCCACCATAATCGACTCTCCAGCTGACACAAGCATCTTCCAAAGGGGCATCATAGAAACAGACAACTTGTGCCAGAGCCATGGCCTTCAGCTGAACAGTGTTTAGAAAGGGAAATGTGCATCCTGTAGTCTGTTCTCCTAGTTGCCAAAAGGGACATTTCCCTCACACACACTAACCCCTCAGCCAAAAACACACTTGCCATTTGCAGGATTCAAACCCCTATCTGACTATGTTATGACACTTGAGACGGAGATATTAGCAGAGTGTGCTATTCGCACTACTGGGAGGATTCTCTTCTCTTGCTGTACTTATAGGGTGCTGACATCATCAGTGTTTAGAAAGGGAAATGTGCATCCTGTAGTCTATTCACCTAGTTGCCAAAAGGGACATTTTCCTCACACACACTAACCCCCCTCAGCCAAAAACACACGCTTGCCATTTGCAGGATTCAAACCCCTATCTGACTAGGTTAGGACATTCAAGACAGATGCATTAGCACACTGTGCTATTCGCATTACTGGGAAGTGCCCCTTCTCTTGCTGTACTTATAGGGTGCTGACATCATCAGTGTTTAGAAAGGAAAATGTGCATCCTGTAGTCTGTTCTCCTAGTTGCCAAAAGGGACATTTTCTTCACACACAATTACCCCCCTCTGCCAAACACACACACTTGCAAGATTCAAACCCCTACCTAACTATATTATGACGGACGCATTAGCGGAGCGTGCTATTCGCATTATTGGGAAGCTTCCCTTCTCCTGCTTTACTTATAGAGTGCAGACATCATCGGTGTTTAGAAAGGGGAATGTGCATCCTGTAGTCTGTTCTTCTAGTTGCCAAAAGGGACATTTTCCTCACACTCAAACAAAACCCCCTCAGACAAACACACACACTTGCAGGATTCAAACACCTACCTAACTATGTTATAAGACTTGAGACAGACGCATTAGCAGAGTGCGCTATTCGCATTACTAGGAAGTTTCCCTTCTCCTGCTATACTTATAGAGTGCTGACATCATCTGTGTTTAGAAAGGGGAATGTGCATCCTGTAGTGTGTTTTCCCAGTTGCCAAAAGGGACATTTCTCTCCCACAGACTTACACACACCAACCCCACTCACACACAGAGCATTTGCAGGATTTAAACCCCTCCCTACTTATGTTATGACACTTGTGACAGACACATTAGCAGAGGACACTATTCACATTACTGGGAGGTTTCGTTTCTCCTGCTGTACTTATAGGGTGCTGACATCATCGGTGTTTAGAAAGGGGAATGTGCATCCTGTGGGGAGGCAGACGCCAAGCACATTCTGGCTAAGTTGTCATTCCCTAGGGCAAACAGCCTAGTGTTGACCTCTACACCCATATGTTTAATTGTCAAATGCACATTATTTGTTGCTGATAGACTGTTTGTACATCTTTATTGCCATAGCATTCCCTGTTTGTATGAACAACTTGTGCATCTGTGGAAGATGTTTGCATATGGGAGGGATCCACTATATCACGTATGTCTCTGTATTCATTTAACTGTGTGCACTGGGCAGACTCTGTAATGTGGTTGGTTCCTGGAATAACACGTAAAAATACCAGATATGTGTGTCCAACTGCTAAACTGAGATTTGGCCTAAGTGTGTGAGCATGCCCAGTTCAGCCTTCCCAAGGCATGTTGTCTGACATATGTCTCATTTATCAAAGTGTGTGAGCATGCCCAGTGTGAGCATTCCATATGTTGAACTCTGCAGCCCACCACATTTGTGGATGAGTGTGAACTTCAACAAATATCACCCGTTTATGGTTGTGTGTTGTGTGTCATGTTGTGTAGTTACTGTACAACTGCTTTGTGTGTGAACACAACAGGATTATACTGTGCCTGCAGTGTTTGCATGGGATACTTTGCATACAGTTGTCAACATCCTTTCACACTGACCTAACACTGTAGTACTGTATAGTGTACTGGTAGTACTTTGACTGTGGTGGACAGTATCCTGGGCTTTAGTGCTATCACTGCTTTACATTTCAATAGTGAGCACAACAGCCTGGTTAGGGGCCAGTTGTGTACATCTGACCATGTTGCATTCTGTTCAGATATGAACTACTTAAACCAGGCTTGTCCAACATTGGTAGTGTATTCCACAACATAGGTGTACATTTGCAAACACTAGCGATGTGCCCTAGTCCATGTCTAATGCTAGTTGGAGAGTGTGTTTGTCCTTCAACACACATTGTAAGTGGAGTTTGCCATGACATATGTCATGGTTAGTACACTGTGCCTCTGTCTACCTGTGACATGACAGTGATACCCAGGATAAAGCTACCATCTCCCATCCACTCATCAAGATTCCTATTGAGGAAAATTGATAAGTAACTCTATGGGTACCCTGTACTGGGAGTTCACTCATGGGTGGGGGTGGCTTCTTTGTTATGGATCATGCAGTACAGCTTGTCCTATGTAAGTCAGTGCTGGGGTTCAGGTCTCTCATGTGCATAGCTCACTGCCATTCAGATTGTACAAGGTGCAGCATGTTTATTGATACCAGCAACACAGGCAACACATGGCATCTGTGCAAGCTCTTTGATACTCCTGGTGAGGTACTGTTGGGGACTTTACGGTTGATGGATGTGTCTGCTGAGGTACATCCCACAGGGGCTATTGTAGTCAATTATACCGCTGATGAAGGATGACTGCAGAGCCACAATGACCTCCCCTTATCTAGATGTGACAACCTTCATGATTAGGTGGGTATATGGTATGTTTCTGTAAACACTACAGCACATGTTTGTCCAATGCAGGATATCTATCACCTTGTGTCCCCAGGTCTCTCATTACATGTTAACTACATAATGGGTTAACACCTATGTGGTAATTGGTGGGCACTTACTGTATATCCATGGAGGTTGACTATACACTTTTCTGTAATTAGCTTGCTGACATGGCTATGGCACCAGTTGTCTGTTTCTATGTGGCCCTTTTGTGGGATGCTTGTGTCAGCTGGTGAATCATATATGGTGAGCAGTTTGTAGTCCTCTGCAAACATGTTCAGACACAGTCCTTCCATGTTTGCCTGTACCTATGGGACATATATACCAGACGAGGGAGATCCCAGGACCAAGCCTTGTGAGATGCCAGTTATATCTGGTTTGTAGTCTGACATGGCTGCAGCATGTCTGACCATGTCTGTTCTGTCCTTGGTCTGGTTTGCAACCCCTCTACTGACATAGGGGTTTATATTTAAGCTGGTGAGCTTATCTATAATGAACACGTAGGGTATTGTATAGAAGCCTTTGCAAGGTCCAGCTACGCTGTGTGGACCACACTGCCCTCATCAATGACCTTAATGACTGTTTCAATTGAGTCAAACATGTTTAGGGGCAAGATCTGCACTTAAGAACGCCACACTGGGTAGGGTCTGGTGTCAGTAGGTCCCCAATATCTTTATGTCTGTTGTACATGCTGATCCTTTCCATAGCTGTGCAGACCGAGCGTCTCAGGATTCTGGGGTAGTAGTTTACAGTATCCATTCAGGAAACACCTTTGTTGAGAAGGACCACTGTTGTTGTACACTGCTCTTTGGGTACATATTCTGTGGTAAGGCTGACATTGAGCAGTAGTGTGATTTGGCATTCCATTCATCTTAGAGTCCATGTTGCACTCAGCCCAGGACACCATCTCATACCATTGCTGCTGTGTGTTTTGCTTTGTAGATGCTGGCTGTTACCTCAGCATCTGCAATGTCAGGGGGCCAGCAGTCTGCTGGGATAGATATTCTGCATTCTGGGGGGGGGGGGGGGTTGCACTGCACATGTGTGTGTGTTTGTGATATTTGTGTGATTCAGAGCATATCTGTGAATTCCCAACACAGTTCCTACCATCAGTTGTGAAAGCCTTGGGATTATCCTTAGTGTCCTGTACAATTTGTATCTTCATAGGTTCATACTAGGCTATCCACCCTAGGGCATTTCTTAGCCTAGCCAGAGTGTGTGTGGCTTTCGCCACCCCTTGCTATGTGAATATTATGGCCATTTATGATTTGCTTTACTGTGCCTCTGTCTGGACGTGACACAGTGAAGACCCCCAGTGTAACTCTACAATCATCCATCCACTTAGCAAGATTCCTGTTGAAGAGTGTCAGTGAGGAGCTCTGCCTAACATGGAGTGGGATTCTGGTCCAGGGTGTGGGGAGCCTCTGGATTATGTATCTGTCCCACCAGCACATCCTATTTCATTATTTGTTGAGGTTGACATCTCTCACTCTCACAGCTCCGATGGCTTTGAGTTTTCTGGGGTGGAGCATGTCCATTACTCCTGTGTTGGGCATGCCTTCTACAACAGGCATGCAATGCCTCTGTGTAGGCAGTATGTGACTGCATTCAGCTGGGGTGTCTACAGCCAGGCAGCATATGACATATATTTGAGACCCTTTATCCTCTTGGTGAGGTACCTTTGAGGTCTTTCTAACTGCTGCAGGTGTCAGGTAAGGTACATCCCATATGAGGCATTGTACTAGATTATGGGTGTGATAAGAGAACAGTATAGGGGCACAATGACCTCTGTTGACGTAGATGTGAATCCTTTCCTGATACGGTGTCAAATGTAGACAGTCTTCCTAGCCACATTGGCAATGTGAGTGTCACATAACAGGTTACTGTCCACTTGTGTCCCTAGGTCCCTGATTACTCCTTCCATACATAATGGTTTACCACCTATGTGGTAATTTGTGGTACCTTGTTTGGTATTTGGTGGGACATTCTTACTGTCCAGTGTCTTCAGGACGGCTGGGTGGGGTTCCTGTGTGTGAGAGTGTGGTCTGTAGCATGCTACAGACTGTACAGCAGTCTTGCCTACAGTTAGTTGCACATGGTTGGACTCCAATGCCTTGTGCATTGACAGTTACCTGGACGTATGGGTGTCTGTGCTGAATATGGATACTCACCCTCCTTTTATGTTTTGTTCCAGGTTTTGGGGCCATGACACATATGTGGTATAACCTGGTAGTGCTGGTGTGCTGTCAGGAGGCTTGCAGCAGGTTTCTGTCACTGCACAGACATCGATGTTCTCCATACTGGGGATGGCCTTGGGAGCATGCATATTGGGGTTTACACATCTGGCATTGGTCAGCATTACCCTTATGTTTATTCCACTTATGTTTTCTAGGGTGGTGGGTTAGTCTTTTCAGCCTTGCCTACAAAAGGCTCTATGGAGGTGGCAAAGGCCTTATCCAATATCCAGACGCCCAGGGATAAAAGGCGCAAGCCATCCCAAGAACAGCTGTGTGGCTTATCAAGCATGACAACCCAAGCAGACAGACATTGGATCCCCTTGGAATGACACCAGTAAGTGTGCCACTTGCTATGACTGATCATTCCGTGTTTGTACTGTGGCATTATTCTTGGTAAGGGTAGGAGGCTGCAAATGGTGAGTGTCATACTGGCCTGGACTACATAATCAGAGAGCTCATCTATGTCTCTTTTCATGTAGTCTAGGGAGGTACATCTCAGGTCATTCACACCAGCATGGACTATGACTACATCATATTTCTACTTGCTTTGGAGTGACCTGCATACTTCTGTTATGTGGCATATTGTGGCAGCCTACAGGCAGCTTACTGCACCCTTTCCCTTGTTCAGTCTGGTGTGCGGGACAGCAGTGTGTCTGACTATGGAGTCACCTATTACAACTGTATCAGGCATGTTGTTTCTCCTTCTGGCCTGTGACTTTTTGGCACACCAGCTTTGTGCACTATGTGTTGCATGTGCTATGTTTGGAGGTTGTTTGATTGGGTGTCTGCTTTAGAGGCCTCTGTTGGTGTGCTGTGTTTGTAATTTGTGCCTCCGGGAATGTTTTTCTGTGTTTATGTGTTTGGTTTGCAGTTGTGATAGGTCTATGTGGGAATGTGTTTGTGGTGTGTGTGGTTACCTTCTCCTCCTGACTAGTTTTGGGAGTACGGAGTTGAGGGAGCTCAGCCTCCAGTTTGGATAGATGGTTGCATCTCTCACATATATTTGTATTTCTTGGGTGGAGTTGGGGGTTGTCTGTGTACTTGGGGCAGGTGTAACATTGCCTCAGGATTCACAGATTCAACTTGTTGTGGCTGGCCTTAGTGGATTGTATGTGTGGACATATTTTATTGCCATACTACTGATCAGTAATTACTTCATTTTTATGTTTGCTCTATCATGTAGTAGCTTCCACATTCTCTTGCATGGTTTGGTTATGGCTGGTGTCCACCATGCCAGATGCCTGTGTGTATGGAATTGTGTCTTGTTTTAATTTAGGATTGCATAATCCAAGCATTCCTGGCAGTGTTCATGGAATGGCTGTATTACAGGTTCTGAGTTGTGGCCCATATTTTGCACCTGCACAGGACCTTTAATAGATTCCACATCAGTTTGGAGGAGTGCAAATATTGCTTTACACATGTTTTCCACTGTGGTTTTCTGGCCAGGGACTGTGGTCAGGATTTGTATATCCAGTGTGATTACTCTATGGTCTGGTTTTACCAGTGTGCAATACACTTCTCGTCTTGCCATCCAGTACCCATGTTGCTGATTATCACATCCAGTATGCTTACCCCTCTTGTGGGAGTGGTACGTTGTTCCTGGGCCTTTTGGTTTATGGATTCTTTGAACTTTTGTCCTACACTGTTGGAGCTAGTATAATGCTCCCAGTCTATGTCTGGGTATTTTCAGTCACCCAATATAATGTGGTTTGGAGGACTTGATATATTCATGTATTCCAGCATAGGCCAGGTGCAGTTCCTGGTGTTGGGACAGTAGTCTGTAGCAGGCTATAAACTGGGGGGCAGTTTTAGCCACTGTTACTTGACCATGGCTAGTCCATGATGCTTCTTGTTGTGGTACCAACATGGGGGTGTGGTTATCCTTGACAATTCTTGCTAGTCACCCTCCTTTTGTAGCTTGTTCCATGTTTTGGGGCTGTACAGCACAGTATGAGGTGTAACCTGGTAGTATTAGGGTGCTGTTGTGAGCCTTGACTCAGTTTTCTGTTACAGCACAGATATCAACATTCTCCATACTGGGTGAGTTTAGACTGCATGCATCTTGCTGTTTCGACTTATCCCTTATCTTATTCTTATCCCTTCTGATACCTATGGAGATAGGTTTGTGTTTTGAGCCTTACCTATTCAGGGCACACTGTGGGTAACAACAGCCTTTGCCAGTATCCATACAGCCTGCGCTGATAGGTGCACACCAGTCCTAGCAGGTGGAGCATCATGTCATGCTCAGCATGTCATCCCAGACTGGCACACATTGGATCCCCTTTGACTAACTGCGATACTTCAGTCAATTATTGCACTTGATCATCTCATTGTCATATTGTGGCATGATGCTTGGTGAGGGTAGGATGTTAGTCAGGGTCCTCAGGTGTGCATATAGTACATGGTGTTACATTACTTAACACATGGCATTCATGCCTCAGGTGGTGCTGCAGGGCTGCCTCTGTCAGATGCACATATTACACTTCCCTGTACATGTTTGTGAGCAGGTCATGTCATTGTAGGCATCCATGTTATTATTTGAGTGAGTCAGAGGGGGTATCATTCCCAGGGTTCCTACTGAGCCAGTGTATGTGCTATGCGTTGCCTCTTTGCCAAGGCCAGGGCATACTGGGCACGCCTCCTTCTGCCTACTGGGGCAGGCTCAGATTATTCCTCCTCCGAGTCACGCTCTGCCTGTGATGGTCTTGGCAATGGTGGGGGGCTGTTTGGCCCGGCCCTATGCTGGTCCTGCTGCAGCTGTTTTCGCAAGATCATATTATGTGGCATAGCACATACCATGACAATTTGGGTACATGTAGTTGGTGTGTACTGCAAGGCTCCACCAGATGTGTCCAGACACCGGAACCGTGACTTGAGCAGCCCAATCACACGCTCTATTACATTACGTGTTTGTGCGTGTGCCTCATTATGGTGTTCCTGTTCAGGTGTGTGTGCGTTTCTGATGGGTGTCATCAGCCACGGCTCCAGTGCATAACCTGCATCCCCCACTAGGTGTCCGTGGGATGTCCCCATTGGCAAATGTCTGGTACAGCTCGCCAAATGCCAGATGTGGGAATCATGGTAGCTCCCAGGACAGCCAGCACACACATTCATTATTATGCCCTGGGCATCACACATGACCTGGCAGTTGATGGAGGGAAGCCCTTGCGGTTGATGTATGCCCTACCCGCTCACCGGCTGGTGCTTTGATGTGTATGTGTGCAGTCTATTGCACCCAGTACCTCAGGGTATTCTGCTATTTGCTGGAAGAGACGATATTGCTGGCCAATACCTCACGGGCATTGGGGAAATATACATGATCACCGACATGTGCTGACATGGCATCCAGGAACTGGTGCAGTACCCTGGAGGCTGATGCCTGTGATATCCCCATCATATCACCAGTTGGTCTCTGGAAGGTACCTGTTGCTAGTATTCTTAGGCCAACACATACCTTGGTTTCCACTGGGATGGGTTCCCCTCTGTTGGTTCTGTGTGTGAGGCGTGGCCTGCACAGCTCCACTATTTGCTGCAGGAGGTCTCTGTCCACTCTATAGCGCTCTACTATCTCCAGCTCATGTAACCCGTGGTAGGTGACCCTGGGCCTGTACACTCTTCTCCATCTCCTCACTGTGGGTTGTCTGGCACCATCTGCATTGTCACCACCAAAGTCGCCTATGTCTCATTATGACAGCTATGGCAGCCCCTAACATTTCTGCTCTGAGTTCAGCTTTTTCAGTTTTCACTTCTAATAACTTAACTCCTGTCTTGCAGTGTCTATTGAGAGAAACATCCTGCACTGCTGTTTGCAGAGTTTTAAGTGCTGGGCTGGGCTACTATTCTGCCTGTGTAATTGCCTGCTACTAATTGTTTTCACCTGCTAGCTCCAGCAGTATTCCCTGCTAGCTTCCTACTAAATCTGTTGCTTCCTTTTTCCTCTCTGTTTCCTCAGGGAGAAGCCGTGTGCAAACCAGCAGAAACACGCTCACAGTGGCTTACACGCGTGCACACATGCTTACACGGTTCAGAATCTGCTTATTTGGATTAAAACACGTGCACACCCGTGCAAACAGTGTTAAACATCTCCCAACACGCTCCCACATGCTCAGTCTGCCTTACACGCGCGCACACTGCCTTACTCGTGCTTCATGGTGCGCACACATGTGCATGCACGCCCAGCAAGAAACTTTGGTGTAGGCAACAGTGTACACCTTCCATTTCTTGACTTTCTCATGCTTATCTAGTGGCACACCTCTTTCCATGATATCTGTCTGACATCTGTCATGTAACTCTGACTTCCAATAAACTGCATTTCTTTCTACCATTCCCCCCTGTGATGTCACCTATCTCCTACTCTGTTCCTTCCCCTTCTGTAACTCTTACACTACTCAGACTGTGCTCATTTGCTATGTGACAGTGGAATTCAGTATCCTAACACTCATTTGCATCAGATTGCCTACTAATGCTTAGTTACATCTCTTAGACTCAGCTTCCCCCCATAGCAACCACTACACGGTGGCCATGTTGGTTTTGGTCTGCTGGTGCCTGCATTGACATTCCATGTATTGCATAAAACCCACATTTGTGGGTTTATAACCTTCGTTTTTATGTTTTATACAGCGCAGCCCGTTTGCGCGGGGCTGCGCTAAAAAATTATATTTTTAATATTTTTGCATCAGGTTACCTTGCCAATGGTCACATATTTGGCCATTGGCGTGCTGCCTGACACATATGCACCCTTTATTTGGAGCTGACATGGCTCCATTGCGTTTTTTGCAGAAACGTATTCAGTTGTAAACTGAGTACATTTCTGCAGCTAAAACGGCTCTTACACGGGCTGTTCTGGGCTTCCTGGATTGCTAATCATCCTCATTTGCATGCTATTCGGCTGCAAGTGAGATGATTAGCTTATCCACGCCCACTCCGTGTAAGAGACGTTTTAGCTTGTCTCTTACACGGACTTTGGGCTGTTCCTGGATCGCGAAGGCTGCATGGAGTCTTACACTACTCTTAGACTCCGTGCAAGCCTTCGTGAATCCTGCCCTTAGTGTTGGTGTCCTGTATGTTTTCAGTATTATGAGATTCAGTACTATGAGTTTTCAGTATTTTGACCGAAAGTTAAAATGAACAACACAAGAACTATAAGATGGAGGAGAGTGGAACCCTGCTGATGACAAAGGACAAGTGTCTCAACTGTAGAATATACAATCCACGACAGACTTAGATAATATCAAAATGTTGATTTATTATATCCACGTTAAGCGCTTTCAGCTGTCCCCAGCCTTCATCAGAACAAATAATGTCTCCAAAAACAAGGTTTATATACATACATAGTTATCTCACTAATTGATAAATTGGTAAAAAAACCGCCAATAGATTTTAAAGGTGTATGATGTCAAAACCAATGTTTTCATAATCTAATCTCACATACTTCAATGTCACTGCTATGCATACATATAGTAAAAACATTATCATATAATGAAAAATTCAATATAATTTAAAAAATAAAATAAAAAATATATTATG